>NW_017731510.1:3314222-3315138 GCF_001890085.2 Hipposideros armiger | reverse complement strand
TACCTGAAGAAGCAAGAAAAATCTCAAATCAACAGGTTATCCTTATACCTCAGGGAATTGGAAAAAAAAACAAACAGCAAAATAAGCCCAAAGGGAGTACAAGAAAGGAGATAATAAAGACCAGAGCGGAAATAAATGAAATAGATACCAGAAAAACAATACAAAAGATTAATGAAACCAAGAATGTTTTTTTGAGAAGATAAACAAAATTGACAAACCTCTAGCCAGACTCATCAAAAAAAAAAAAGAAAGAAAAAGAAAGAAAAGAAAAGAGAGTACACAAATTTGTAAAATCAGGAATGAAAGAGGTGACGTGGCAACAGACACCACACAAATACAAAACATTTTAAGAAATTACTATGAGCAACTATACGCCAACAAACTTGACAATCTGGAAGAAATGGATAATTTTCTAGAAGCATACAACCTTCCAAAGCTAATGCAAAAAGAAGTGGAAAATCTGAATAGACTGATTACTACCAATGAAACTGAATCAGTAATCAACAAACTCCCAACAAACAAAAGCCCTGGAACAGATGGCTTCACAAGTGAATTTTATCAAACATTCAAAAAAGAATTATCACCTATTCTTCTCAAACTATTTCAAAAAACCCAGAAGGAGGGAAGGCTTCCAAACTCTTTCTATGAGGCCACTATCACCCTAATCCTGACAAAGACAGTATAAAAAAGGAAAACTATAGGCTGATATCCCTGATGAACATAGATGAAAAAATCCTCAACAAAATATTAGCAAACAGAATTCAGCAATATATTAAGAAGATTATACATCATAATCAAGTGGGGTTCATCGCCAGTATGCAAGGTTGGTTCAATATCCACAAATCAATTAATGTGATACACCACATCTACAAAATGAAAAATAAAAATCATATGGTCATATCAATAGATGCAGAAA
>NW_017731510.1:3303107-3307872 GCF_001890085.2 Hipposideros armiger | reverse complement strand
CATCACTCCAGCCTCGTGCTTCCATAGCCATTACATCTTCTGTCATCAAATCCCCTCTGCCTCCCTCTTCTAAGGAACCTTGTGATGACACTGGGCCCACCCGGATAATCCAGGATAGTGTCTCCATCCAAGATCTTGAACTTAATTGTATCTGAAAAGTCTCTTTTGCCATGTAAGGAGGTCACATGGTTATAGGTTCTGAGAATTAGGATGTAGACATTATTAAGGGACCAGGATTCTGTCTGCCTCACGGGCACTTCAAACTTAACATGTCAAAAACTTTAATTCTGTATTCCTCTTCACCTAAACCCTGTCCCCATTTGGCCTCAAATCTCTGTGGTATCATCACCCACATAGTTGTCCAGGCCAGCAACGTGCCACCCCTGGCACTTCCCTCTCTCACCTCCCATGTCCTGTAGCCATCCGTGAATAGTTACTGAGTGTCACCCGTGTGCCAGGCACTGTTCCAGACACAGAAGACACAGAGATGAATGGACATAGGGGTCTCTGCTCAGAGGGCAAACAAATAAGAAAATATCACTTAGCTATCGATGCCTTTTGAAAAGCCGGGTGATGTGATGTGTAGACTGGCTGGAGGTTACTTTAAATTGAGTGGTCAGAGGAGGCCTCTCTGAGGATGTAATATTTAATGTGGGATTTGATAAGAAGGAATCAATCATGCAAAATTTCAAGACAGTGCAGCCCAGGTGGGGAAACAGTCCGTGCAAAGGCCCTAAGGTAGGAACAAGCTTGTGCTGTTCAAGTAACTGGAAGAGGTTAGAGGTGGCTGGAGCAGAGAGGTCAAGGGCAAGAGTGGAATGAGGCCAGGGAAGACGGTAGGAGCAGGGTCTCAAAGGGCCTGGTAGAGCAGAGCAAGGGCTTTGGATGTTACCTTCAAAATGTGAGCTTAAACCTCTTGCCTTCATCCCACCTCTGCCTTTCAAATCTGACCAACCATCATCTCTCGCCTGGACTATGGCAATAGTCTTCTACCTGGTCCCCCTCCTCCACCTTTGCTACCCTGACCCATGTTCCATGTGACAATTTGAGCGATCTCTTAAAGAGGATGCAGTCCTTTGGTGTATCTAACATCTACTCCTCCCTCCTCCCAGTGTATCTTTCTCTCCTGCAGAGGTTGGAAAGCTGAAGACCCTGTTTTCCAGACTCTATGCACCTTGGGTTCCAGATGTAATTTAGGCTCCGCTTAAGTTAGATGTACTTGTGGACGACGTGAGTCAGTGCAGTGAGAGGCAGGGAGAGAGGCGGCATGGCCCAAGGCATTCATTCATTCACCTTTGCAGACGTGGCTCCAGCAGGTGCAGGGTGGCTGTGCAGCCACAGTTGAAGCTGTGGCCTGTGGACACAGGACTGCTGCCTCCATGGTGTGTCCTGGAGCCAGCAGGTGCAGCCTCACCTTCCTAACAGCTGCCCACTAATCTATAAATAGGTAATTCCCTGTGTTAGATTTCTTTCTGTTTAAAAAAGCAAGAGTGGTTTCTGTCATCTTCTATAGAACCCAGAATATGAAAGGGCTACTCTGATCATATTGCTCACTGACCAGAGACTAAACCCCCATCCTTCCCATGCTTATAAGGCCCCAATGACATAGGCCCCTTGTCTTCATTTGGGCATCCTCTACTGTCCTATTTTCTGCTCCTGATGAGTCCTTATCTGTCAGGTGGCAACTCAGTGTCACTTCCGAGAAGCCCCCTCTGTGGCTACTGTAACAAAGTACCACAGCATGGGGGGCTTAAACAATAGCAATTCATTCTCTCAAGTTCTGGAGGCTGGAAGTTCAAGATCAAGGTCCCAGCAGCGTTGGTTCCTCCGGAGGGTTGAGGGGAGGATGTGTTATGGTTCTCTCTCCTGGGCTTGTAGGTGGCCATCTTCCTGTTCACAGTGGTGTCCTCCCTGTGTGTGTCTCCATGTCCAAATATCCCCTTTCTATAAGCAAATGAGTCATGTTGGATCAGGGCCCACTCTAATAACCTCATCTTAACTAATTATATCTGCAATGACCCTATACCCTAATTTCAATTCCATTCTGAGGTACTTGGCGTTGGAGCTTCAACACATGCATTTTTTGGGGAGGGAGAGGGTAGAACTCAGCCCATAGAATTCAGGTTTCCAGTGATAACCTGCCACCAAACTCTACTTCGTCAAAGTGGCCAGCACACTGTGCGGCCACACAGGCATTCGGCTGGTAGATGTCTGCCTTGCACCAGACTGTAAGCTCCATCACTTGGGCAGACTGTCTCCTTGTTGGTTTCTGTGCTTAGCATAGTGCCTGGTGCATAGCAACACAAAAAGGGTTCATTGAACTGGTAAATGAATGAACTGATCAATATATAGTGATTATTTCTAATAGCTAATGTAAGACCTATAAGACACAGTTGTTGGTTACACAGCTATTATAGCTGTTTATTGTACTGCTATTAAAGTCTGTTTCTGAAGAATTTCTTAACAATGTGGGGAAATGCTTATGGTTTGTCTTTGAATGACATGGTAGAATATGACTGTTTAGACACTATTATTTGAAAAAACAAGAGGAAAATGAGATAGCATCCAGCATTGAACCTCACAATAAGAGAAAGTCCTGTTATAAACAGATCAAGTTTGTAATTTTCCACATTGAATTTATTTAACTCTTCTGATTCATTCACTCAGTGCCTTCATGTCAAGGCTAAACAATTATTAGCACCTTTAAAAATTAGTATTCTTTTTCTATCTTACATTCATTTGGGCATAAAAAGTGAGGCTATGAGGAAATAAATAGGGCCTGGTTTGTACTTCTTTGGGCTGAGATCATCTTATTTTTAGTCACTCATTCTGCCATTATTAAAACCATGTCTGATAAAATGTAAAAATAATGGCTTTGAATTTATTTTGCATATTCTTTAAAAATTTTTCTAAACTTATTTTTTTCTGATTTCAGAATTAATACATGCTCATTATCAAAAAATTAAATATCAAAGTAAAATAGAAACTTAAAATATCTTAAAATCCTGCTTCAAAACAATAACCATTAATTACATTTTGATACTATTCTTCCAGTTTACTCTAAATATACGCATATGTATACATTAACACACACAAGCATTTTGCATAAATGAGTCCACATTACGTGACAGTACAAATTGTTTAATTTAAAAATATTTCTTGGTCATTGTTATGTGTCAGTTTTCGTACACCACTCTGGTTTTTTTAATCCCAGGTGGGTCTCAGACTCAGACTGGGCAACTTAGAGTCTAGGAAAGTAACCCCACTTACAGGAGGGTAAGTGGTCATCTTTCTAAGGGCAGAAGGCCAAGGCCCAGATGCCCGATTGGTTCATACTCTGTGGCTCATTGCTTTTCGTGGCCCTGAACACCAAGGTCACTAACCACATGTGCTGGTGTGACTGGATAAACCATACGTAGAGTCCTCTGTGGGTGGAAGCTGCTATGTAAGAACCAAAAAGCCAGAACTAAGACTNGCCATCTTCTTTGTGTACTCTCACGTCCTTCTCAAGGGGGAATCCAGCCATTTCAGCACCCTTTTTCTTCCCCAGGTAGGGCTCAAGAGCTGAGGGTGGGTCCCCCACTTCCCATGAGTTCAGGCCCCTTGAGAGCCAAAAGAGCAGCAACTGTTACTATAAGGTCCCACACCAGTAGAGTAATGCACAGTATGTTGGAGGCGCCTGTACCATGACCAGTTGAAACGTGTTCCTCTCAGTGCTTTCAGAGAGGAGACAGGTAGTACACAAACTTTTTAGTCTCTGAATGAATCACCTAGTCCATTTACTACCTTAAAAACAGAAAAGACAAAAATTACCATAAACAAAATGAAAAGGCAAACTATGGAACAATACTGGCCACACAATGACAGATGAAGGGTTCATGTCCTTACTGTATAAAGCGCCATGCAAATGAGTAAGAAAAATAATTAGACTGCAACAGACCCATGTGCACAGCATGGGTGGGAATGCCTTTTCCCTGCTTGGAAAGCCCATTCCCAAACAGAGGCTGAGAAATGCCAGGAATTCACATTTCCAGCTTCCCTTGCCTATGATATGGGCATGTGTCCCTGGGCATGTGACCCAGCTTCTAACCAACAAGATGAAACAGATTCTGAGGCTTTGGAGAAGGTACAGGACAGTGGTGCAAGGGGAAACCCCTCCCTCTGTCCTCCCTGCCTGTGGAGAGGGCTGTGCTGAGGGTCTGATGCTTGGAGGGCCGTAGCAGGCTATGGCCATGAGGGTACCACAAAGAAAATCACAGAGAATCCGACCATAGCCCTGACATCAGTGGTGCTCTGAACCAAGCCTCCAACAGCCTCCCTCTGGACTGTTTGGGTTGTGAGATTTATTCATAAATATCTGTTGTTTAAACCACTTTTAGCTAAGTAGTCTGTTACTTGGGATGAAGCCACCCTAATTGATAAAAGATGAAAAATGTAATTTTCAGAGAAGGAAATTACAATCAGGTAATAAAGATACAAATAAGGTTTTGTCTCACTAGCAAGGAAAGGAAATGCAAAATAGAGCGACTATATCATTATTTGATTATCCAATTTGCAACCATAATGATGTACATGTGGTGAGATGACATTTTTGTAGACGTCCCTGTGGGAGAGCTTTTGGTACAATGCACCTATAAAGCAATTTAATTATATGTATATGTTTTTTTAAAAGTACTCACTCTTTGATTCACTATTCTCTCCTTAAATATAATCAGAAATACAAAGGAAGATTTATTAACTGTCTACTTGACATCTCCACATAGAG
>NW_017731510.1:3208697-3299402 GCF_001890085.2 Hipposideros armiger | reverse complement strand
TGACCAAGTATGTGAAACTGTGTCACATGGTGAAGGATATAGATTAAACGTCTTTTCAGTGGCGTGGTGATGGTATGGGGTATGGGCTGTGTGTGTGTGTGTCTGCATAGCTGTGTGTTTTACTAACAATTTAGTACATTTCCATCTCCACATTTTGTTATAAACCCGTAGTTTTCACATGTTCTCAAAATTTTTGAATGATATTTAGACATGGTTTTTTTCTGTTTGGTGAGTAAAACATTGATATCTTTAAGTATATCGATTCATCAATACCTCTAAAACATCAGCCTTATCTTTTGAGATATCTGACGAAAAGTCAGGGTTCTGGTAGGAACTGCAAATAACTTTTCCCCCTCAAATTTGGAATAACATGAAGCTCCAGGTTTTAATAAATGTTTCAAGACCGATTTTCCCAAATGAACCCTTTGCTGCTCTATTTTCAGCCTCCTGTCTGGGTAAGGGCTTGTGCAGGGAGGACCTCACGTCACATTTCCAGGGACTGATGAATCTTAGCACAGGGCGGGTAAACAAGGATGTCAGCTTCCAGCATCAGGAAAACAAATCCCTGTGGAGAGGAAAGCTGCAGTTTGAAGTCATTTTTAAAAATGACTTTATTGTCTTGTATTATAGAATATTATATAAGAAAATCGATTATCTCATACTCAGGACAATTTGTTAATGAATTTAAAAGAACTCTGTTCATCTTTTAAGATATAGCACAAAATGTACTCAATTACAAGAGAGGTGCTCTGGGGAGCACTATTCCCACCCATGATCAATACATCGCCCATGTTTATTGGCTTCACCTTTGAAATGAAGCAAGGTGTGAAACATGTCCTTTTATGTCAGAATCAGGAGATGCGTTTCCAAGAACAACGACTGCACATTATTTCACAGAGATGAAGATGTAGGTGGAGCAAGTGACAAGGAAACACAAAGGACCTTGAACTTGACCCTGGGTTTTGAACTTTATTGGCTCAATTTGATGGCATTTTCCTTGCCTGCTGGCCCATCTTCTGGCTCACTCTGCAGTCAGGCTCATGCCCACTATGTATTTTTGTATTTATCTGTCTTCCCATGAGACGAGGTGTTCTGGTGGGTGTAAGGCTGGGTGGTAGACCTTCAGTAAATATTTCCTGATGAACAAACAAATACCAAAGCATATATGTGAACTCCTGATATGTGCTGTACTGCCTGTAGAGCACTGTGGTCTCGTGACTGGCAGAGCCACGGCCATGGTGACCCTTAGACTAACGGTCAGTGCCTCAAGCCCTTATTCACCCACTGTTTTCTCAAGGGTGGGCTCTTGCACTGTTTGACCCTGTCTTGGGCTAACAAATGTTTCTTACTTTTTTTAAAGAGATCATTAATTTTCTTGTGTCAGAGACCATGGCATGTACCTTTTTCATAGGAAAAGCAGGAGAGCAAGGAAACAAGCCATCTAGAGCAGGAGTGAAATGGGGGAAGGAGAAACGGGGAGGGAGGAATAAAGAATTTTTTCAGGGCTTTCTGTGTGTACTGGATGGAGCTAGGGGTTCCACCCACATTATTTAAATTTATCACCCCTACCCAAGAGACTCTCAGGGAGGTATTATTATGCCCATTTCAAATATAAAAAAACCAAAAGCACAGAGAGGTTGAGTGTCTCATTGTAGGTCACACAGCTATTATGTGGCAGAGCTGCGGTTTGAACACCGGCTTGACTATTCCAGTGTACAATGGTTTATGCTGAGACAGGGCCAGTAAATACTGGAAGACTAACTTTGTCTTCCTGAAGATGTGAGCTATACATGAAAGATATGTAGCTTTTCTTTTTCATAGCTGTTAATTTATTATAGAAGAGGCAATAACTCATTAAAGGATTTTTACATCATTTTGTATTAATGGAGATTTTGAATATATAACTTACTATATTCCATGCAAAGTGCTAAGTGCTTTACACGCCTTCCCTCATCTAACACAAACACAAACACACACACGATCCGGTGGGGCCGATGCAAGTATCGTCCTGTTTCAGAGGTAGTGAAGTTAAGTCTTAAGACACTACACAGCCAAAACAATCTTGGAAAAGCAGGACAAAGTCAGAGGACTCACACTCCCTGATTTCAAAACTTACTACAAAGCTCCAATAATCCAAACAATGTGGTACAGACATATAGAGCAATGGACAAGAATAGAGAGCCCAGAAGTCAGCTCGTGCATATATGGGCAAATGATTTTCAACAAGGATGCCAGAGACAGTCAATGGGGGAAAAGACACTCTTTTCAACAAATGGTGCTGGGAAAACTGATATACACACGCAAAAGAATGAAGCTGGGCCCTTTTCTAACACCATATACAAAAATGGGTCAAGGACCTAAACATAAAAGCTAAAACTATAAAACTTTTAGAAGAAAGCATAGGACAAAAGTTTCACAACATTGGATTTGGCAGTGATTTCTTGGATATGACACCAAAGGCACAGGCAACAATATAAAAAGATATTCACATGAAAATTAAAAACTTAAGTGCATCAAAAGACACTATCAACAGAGTAATAAGGCAACCCACAGAATGGGAGAAAATACGACATTTTGCAAATCATATAGCTGATATGGGATTAATATTCAGAATATAGAGAACTCCTAAAACTCAACAATAGAAAGTGAACAATCCGTTCATAAATGGGCAAAGGACTTGAATAGACATTTCTCTAAAGGTGACGTACAATTGGCTGTTAAGCACAGGAAAAGATGCTCAATGTCACTAATTATCATGGAAATGTGAACAAAGCCACAATGATGTACCACCTCACACCTGTTAGGATGGCTCTTATCAACATAAACAAAACAAACAACCCCCCCCGCCCCCAGAAAATAACAAGTATGGCTGAGCATGTGGAGAAATTAGAACCCTGGGCACTGTTGGTGGGAATGTATTGCAGCCACTGTGGAAAACATTTTGGTAATTTCTCAAAAAACTAAATGTAGAATTACCATAAGATTCAGCAATCCCACTCCTGGATATACATTAGAAAGAGCTGAGCAGGTCACACAATTCAAGAGAAACGTATTTGTACACCCATGTTTATAGCAGCATTATTCACAGTAGTTAAAAGGTGGAAGGAACCCAAGTGTCAATAAATGGGTAAGCAAAATGTGGCATATACACACCATGGAATACTACTCACCTTAAAAGAGTAGGAGATTCCAACACCTGCTACAATGTGGATGAATCTTCAAGATGTTATGCTACGTGAAATAAGCCAGTGACAAGACAAACACTGCACAATTCTACTTATATGAGGTACCCAGAGTAGTCAAATTCAGAGACAGGAAGTAGGATGGTGGTTGCCAGGGCCTGGGGGGGAGGGTACTGGGTACTGGTGTTTAATGGCATGCTGGTTAATTTTATGTGCCAACCTGACTGGGCCTTGGAGTGCCCAGATATCTAATTAGAGCTCTAGGTGCTTGCGAGATTATCAAAGGAGTGATGAAGAGCTGTGCGAACTCCTTACCCTTGACCATGTGTTAAAATGAACAAATAACACCCAAGTGTATTGAGAATCCTTTTGCTTGTCTAGGTCATTTTATGAACTGAACTTGAGGTTATTGGGAATGCACGGATAGGTGGGACCTGCCCCCAAGGACCTGCTACAAGTAGCATCTAGGAATGACCAATGAAAGCCAGGCAGCCGGGGCCACCAAGGGAAGGGTGGCCACACAAACCTGAGGCTTCTGGTCTTCCTCCCACATGTCAGGCACTCCTTTTGGGAGTCCCAGGCCACCCATGGCTCTGTTTCTGGTGTGCCCACATAGTGAGACTCTGAGCATAGGGTCTTTGGCTGCTGGCAGGGGGTCTCTCAGATAGTTGGGCGTGTGCTTGTATGGAGAGGGCAGGGGAGGGGAACACGTGCCTGCTGGAACCTGTGCCTGTTTGTCCCAACTCCTCAGCCCTGAGAAGCAGTTAGAGGTACGAGTTCCTTTCTATCCCGTGGGGAACACAGTGTCCCATAGGATGAAGGCAACACTTGGGGCTGGCACAAGGCATGAGGATATTTAAAGCCACCTGAAGTTTCACTGATCGAGAGGCTTTCCGCATCCTGTGTGACCCCAAATGTCCCTAAGGGTCCCTGAGGTTCCACTAGGTGGGACAGTCTCCCCAGGACACAGCTTCAACATGCCACTCAAAACACTTCTTGCAGAATTTAAAAGTGCGGTTCCCCCTAGGAGTTCCCAGCTATGCTGTGCACCAGACGGTGGATACCCAGCTTCCGAGAAGTTATTTCATTCCCCCCATAATGGCAGTTTAAGAGCAAACAGATCAAGGCAGGATGGAGTAAAGTCTGGCGTAAAGAAGGGCTCCTAGGCAGCAGGGCTGTGGGGTGCCAGGTGGGGGCTCCAACAGGGGTCCCAACTGTTTGTGGCTGGGTGACGTCCAAGGACGCTTTCTGGAATAATGTGTTTATGTGAATATGATAAAATAAATAGCATTACGAAGGGAACTAATTATATTCAAATGCAGTTATAAAAATATTTTTTAAATGAACTCATAAAATAGCAATGCACTGTGCTTCTTTATTAATGCATTAAATGTCATGCTCTAGCAGTGGGCCTAAGAGTGACTGCAGTTTTTAAAAAATGCTGAGTGTGAGTGATGTTTAGAACTGTCTGCAACAATTATAGTGTGACATGAAAATACCTGATTTCTACTGGTGACATCATCTGAGCCACTGCTGTTACAGCTGTGTTTTGTGTCTGGCATTGGTTCCTCTTATAATTTAAGAAAATATTAATTTTCAGTTACAGATGAGTGAAAATAAAGATGCAATTTTTGCCTTCATCCAAGTTCATGGACATCCTGACTTTGTCCACAGACCTCAGGGCTCTTCTCTGAGTGGGGAGTCCCTGTCATTGGGAGTGGCCCTTGTTAGGTGGACTGAGTTGGGACAGGAAAGGGACTAGGGTGGACCTGCTCACAGGAGGGACAGAGGAGAAAGAGGCCCTGGCTGGTCAGCTCCAGACCTCGGTTTATGTGAGTCTGGGTGCCTGCCTAGGCTGGGCCTTGTTAAACACTGGCCCTGGTTTCTTTCCTCTCACTTTATTTAACTTTCTCATCTATCACAAAGGGGAATGACTTTGGAGGAATGTGGAAACTAGACTAGAATCAAGGCTCAAGGTCGGGGAGAGTAACTGTTCATATAAACCCCACAATATGAAAGAACAGGGGAGGGGAGGGGGTTGCCTGGGCTGGGGCATTGCCTGGTCAGGGCCCTTTTGAATTTTATTGTAGTTTTTATTTTTTTTATTTTTTTGCCTTGTTCACTCTGGCCCTGCCTACCTCACCAGAAAAGGTAGTGGACTTCTGTTATTTTTGACCCCACAGATTATAAACTTGAGGGCAGGGCAATGCTTCAGCAGGAAGGCCAGTACACGGTGGTGGGATGGGGTGCTGGAAGGCACTGGGAGGTGACAAGCCAGGCAGCTTGTGTTCTGTCCCCAGCTCTGTTCAGTTACTGAACCATTGATGGGCTCCTGCTTGCCTCAGTTTTCTCTTCTCTAGAAATGGTGCTAATGCCAACTGCCCTACCCTCTCACAGGTGGGCTGTGAAGATCAAGGGCCATAATAAATATACATGTGCTGTCTGATGTGTTTATTCGTAGTCCCCAAAGTGACTGGCAGAAATACATATGACAGGACAAAGAAATAAAGAAAGAAGAAAATTGGAGGGAAGGGAAGATAGGAGCAGGAAAATGCATTTGATTGATTTTGCACAGGAGGTGGAGGAGGTGAGGCGTGGGTGTTCTGGGTGGGGCTGGGTGAAGTGGAAAGAACTCAGGGGTGATGGGGAGGCAGGACGGGGAGGATTCGGTGCTGGCTGGCCTCTGGGGGAGGCAGGGGCCGAGGAGGCCAGAGAACACTTGGGTTTCTGGCCTGGGCACGTAGGAAGAGTGGAGCAGGAGCCCCAGGCTTGAGGGCAAAGCCATGAGTTCTCTTGGGACATGTGGAGTTTGAGGCGACCTTAGCATTTCTATGGAGATGCCTGCATGATGGGTCTGGACTGGAGATGCAAATTTTAGAGTTATTGATCATTGAAGTGATGTGGGAATGTACAAGGTCAGATGGAGGTGAGTAGAAGACAGGAGACGAGGGCCTAGGGCGGGGTCCAACATTTATTTCTAGAATACATTAATGACATCTATGCAATACACTCCCCGTGCAGAGCTGCACACCAACAGTTAACTGCTTTTTCGATTTTTACTAAATGTTCTCGCCTCTATTTTTACGATTCTGTATTATAATTGTTTTTCAGATCTGTCTCTCACCCTCTATAACTCTGTCCTCTGTCCTTGTTTTTTTTTTTTTTAATTATGTGGTGGCACCTGTGCTTGCACTTGGACCTGGGGAATTCAACAGGTGGGCCACCTGGCTGCCTCTGAAAGGCTCAATAATCTCATTAATGAGAAAGCCAGGGACATGTAAAGACATTTTCATTTGCGAGCATTTGAGAGGGGGACATCATAGAACAATCACTGGACATATCTCCCAGGAGATTATAGGGAGTGTGATTATTTGTTTGTATGTCTGCAACTCTAGCAATATTGGTGAGCTTCTTGATAGCAGATAGTGTATTTAATGCAACTATTTGTTCAACTTTTAACAACAGAAATATTAGCAAGCCTTTACTGAGCACTTAATATGTAGCAGGCACCTTTCTAAGAGCACTTGAGTCTAGAGATGGATATTATTATGAGATAGATATTATCATGTTTCCCATTTTATACATGGGAGAATAGGGCACAGAGAGATTAAGTAAACCATCCAAGGTCATATAGCTAGGAAGTGGCTGAGTGGGGATTCAAACCCAGTACCTGGCATCTGGTCGGCACTCAATAAATGTTTGTTGAATGAATAAACACCTCGCACTTTCTAAGCTTGGAGTCTGTGCCTCTCTTATTAAAATCTCACTACCTAAAGCTGAGATCAAGGGTCACCTTCTCTGAGAGGCCACCTCCTATTCTGCCCTCAATGTGACTTTGACCGCAGCACTTTGGGTCTCAGCCAGGGCGCTTGCTCCATTCTATGTGGTAACTCAATGAGCTGTGCACACATCTCTCTTGAGAGTAAGGGTGGGAACAACTTTGCTTTCCTCTTAGAGCTTTGGGCTGGTAGGTGCTTATAAATGTTTGCTGACTTGAACTAAATTGAAGTTGTAATAGGAGGCCAGATATTTACTTGGAAGAAATTAAGAGCAGCTAGAACACAAAGATCATCAGATGGGGCCAAGGAGACAAGTGACCCTGTATCTGAGGAGTAGCAGAGGTCACAGAAGTGACAAGGGTCCCAAGAGGACAAAAAGCTGAACCTTTCCTCGGGGGTAAAGGAAAGAAAGTGTTTTCTGAGTTAGTGTAGTGTGTTCAGCTCAATATTCAATCTGTGCTCTGAAATTTGTATTTCCATTAACAGTTTCTCTACAGGGAGTCACGGTTCATGAGTTCAAAGCAGAATCTAGCAGTTTGTATTGTGTTGTTTTAATAAGTTTCGATGTTGGTTGAAAATTCATGAGTGGATTGTATCTTATGCTGTTCTAAGCTCTTTATAAATATTAGCTCATTCTTTAGTCCTCTAACAATTCTAAGAGAAGGGTGTGCTCATCCTCCTCCCCATTTTACAAATGAGAAAGCTGAGGTAAACAGAGAGGTTGAGTGACTTGTCCAAGGCCACACAGCTTTAAGTGGCAGAACCACTAGGGGAGCCAAGATAGTCTGACTCCCCAGTCCCTACTCTGAGCTACAATACTTTGTAATGTCTTTCAGTTGACTACACAGAAGGACAGCCTATCTCTTGAATCTCTAATATGTTTTTCTTGTTACAGTGGCTGATGATAAAATGTAAACTTGATGTCTTAGTGGTCTGGACTGCTCCATAGAGAACTAGTCTTTTAACTGCAAGCTCATTTCAAAGACCATAGTGAGAGGAAAGACTGTGCCCACGCAGTCCTCCTGGACTTACAGACCCTGCAACAGCATGGACTTGAACGAGCTGCTATGTAAACTCACTGGCCCCCAAGGTCTGATTTCACCACCTGGGCGTGGAGCACCATGAGTTCTTAGAAAGCAGAGAAAGAGAAGGAGCTCTGTGTGACTGTCGCTGCCCGGGACAT
The DNA here is from genome assembly GCF_001890085.2 of Hipposideros armiger. Lineage (NCBI taxonomy): Eukaryota > Metazoa > Chordata > Mammalia > Chiroptera > Hipposideridae > Hipposideros > Hipposideros armiger. The sequence goes on along the minus strand of NW_017731510.1, from coordinate 3,291,258 downwards.
CCAGGGGTTTGCTAAGTACATTGGCTCTGAAGAGGTGGAACAAGAGGAGGAAAAGGTTGGGAGCAGGGAGAGGGCTGAGCGTGGGAGGTATGAGGAGGAACATGAGAAAATGCCCATATTTTCAAGGATTTTTTTTAAACAAGTATTTCATCCTTGAGCTGAGATCTTAGGTGTGTCACTTAAGCTCTGATTATTTACTTTTATAAAGCTTTTGGTTGAATACTATCCCTTTTTCTTAACCACCTCTGGGAATCCTGGAGGTAAACCAGTGCACAGTCCATTCCAGAGTGGCTGCTTCTGCTTCTCGTAGCCATGGCAACAGCAAGCATCCCAGGAAGGTCTGTCATCTGAGTCCATCATCAGGCTCTCGGACAAGTGTTATACATCTAAGGCATGCCACTACACGATGTGGTTGGGCCCTTGCAGTCAGTTGCACTTGCAAACCATACGGGCAGCTCCATCTAAGACAAAGGCTGTGCTGTCAGGTGAGTAGCTCTGGCCATCGGCCACGCAGATGCCCATGCCATATGCAGTGTTCACCTTATTTAAAAGACAAACTCAATAGTTCTGTAACTGTGGGGAAATTGAACCCCTTCAAGCCTCAGTTTTTTTTTTTTTTTAAGCTGAGCCATCCTGCTACCTGTTGGCAGCTCAGCGGCTGCTCAGCTTGGGCTGGACTCAAACCGCTGTTGCTCAGAGCTCAAACTCTTGAGCGAGCTCTTAACCAACTGAGCCACTCGGCCAGCCCTAAGCCTCAGTTTTTTAATTGTATAATGGGGAGAATGATAATAACTGCTCCATCGAGTTGTAAAACTAAGAGAACGCACACTGTAGCTCTCACGGGGCCAGTCATAAGGACCATGCTTAGGGAGTGGTAGACACATCACAGGATCCTGGTTCTAGCTGTACAAGGAGCCTGAGAAAACAGAGACAGAAAAGTTGATATACTTTGGTGTCTGAATGGCACAACTTGGCAGCTAATTATGTAATCTTGGATTTGGGGTGATATCCCCTACTTGTTAGCTTGTTTTCATATGCAAGGTAACAGAAGCAATACATATTTGCTGAAATCCTTCTACGTGCCAAGCACAGTCCTCGGGGCAGGAGGCCCGATAGTGAATTTTCTTGGTCTAGGTGCTCAAGGAAATGATGGAGGAGTGAGGGCCTCATAGCTAGAAGGTGGACACCCTGGGGGCCAGTCCCCAGCACACAGAATAGCCTCAGTGAATGTTTTCTGATGAGATGACAAACATGATGCCCCATCGAGTTTGGGGATCTCGTGCTGCAAAGACCTTCTTGCACAATTTAATTTTTTTAGCTATTTAAAAAAGTCTCAAAAACACCACATCTCAAATGATACTGTTTTTCTAACTTAGTATGGCTTTCCTGATTTCCAATATCTATTTAAATGTAGCTGAGGTCAAGAGAGGAAAAGAAAAAGTTGAGGAAAGAAGCTATAATTCCTACAGGGCTTTTTGCTCATTAAGCTGTTGAAGTAATAACAGAGATTTGCATTATTGACAAGTAGGTCACACCTCTAAGTCACTCTATGGGTTTATTAATTAATTAATTAATTAATTGAGTTATTTATTATTAGTTTCAGGTGTACAAAACACTGCACTAGTATCCTTTTCACCCCTCACAAAGTAACAACCCCCTCCCCCATCCACTGCCCTCCCACCCTCGATATCATTCGTATCTATTACAATTCCATTGACTCCATTCCCACACTATACTCCACACCCCGTGACTATATGTCTATATAATTATAGTTGACATACGATATTATTCAACATCAGCTTCAGATATACAGTGAGGTGGTCAGGTCTCTACACTATCTATGAAGTGGTCTCCCTAACAAGACATGAGACCATCTGACCCCCTAAAGAATATTTACAACATTATTGATTATATTCCCCAGACTGTCTTTTCTATCCATGAGACAATATTGTAGTTACCAATTTGTATTGTCTCATCCCTTCCCCTTCTCCCTCATCCCCACTTCCTCCCATCTAGCAACCATCAGTTTTTCCTCTGTGTCTCTGAGACTATTTCTGTTTACATTTCTCATTTATTCAGTTCTTTAGAGTCCACATATAAGTGAGATCATATGATATTTGTCTTTCTCTGACTGACTTATTTCACTTAGCATAATGTTCTGTAGGTCCATCCATATTGTTGCAAATGGTACAATTTCATCCTTCTTTATAGCGGAGTAATACTCTATTGTGTAAATGTACCAAAGTTTCTTAATCCAGTCGCCTACCGATGGGCATTTCGGTTGTTTCCAAGTCTTGGCTATTGTGAATAGCGCTGAAATGAACACAGGGGTGCATATATTTTTTCGAATTAATGTCTTGGGTTTCTCTGGATAGATACCCAAGAGTGGAATCGCTGGGTCATACGGTAGTTCCATTTTCAGTTTTCTGAAATACCTCCATACTGATTTCCATAGTGGCTGCACCAATCTGCAGTCCTACCAACAGTGCACCAGGGTTCCCTTTTCCCTACAACCTCTCCAGCATTTGTTGTTTGTTGATTTATTGATGATAGCTATTCTGACCGGAGTGAAGTGGTATCTCAGAGAGGTAATGAATCAGTGCATCGCTTTTGCTTCAGCCAATAGGTTGTCTTAGCCTGACATCTACTGGTCAACCTTGTAGTTACCTTGTAGTTACGTGTTATAATACATTTCCCCCACTAACGCCTATATACTGTATCTGTGATTGTTTTTAATTTAGAAAATCTAGTTTCCCCCCATTATCACCCTACTTTCATGTCTAGTCATTCCTTTCCCCTAGATCAGCGGTTCTCAACCTTCCTAATGCTGTGACCCCTTAATACAGTTCCTCATGTTGTGGTGACCCCCAACCATAAAATTATTTTCGTTGCTACTCTATAACTGTAATTTTGCTACTGTTATGAATCGTAATGTAAATATCTTTCTGTTTTCCGATGGTCTTAGGCGACCCCTGTGAAAGGGTCATTCGACCCCCAAAGGGTTCACGAGCCACAGGTTGAGAACCGCTGCCCTAGATCCTAAAAACTAGTAAGCCTCTCCTTGCTTTCTTCTCCTGACTTATCATTGACCTTTCTTTGCAGTTGGCCATTTCTTTCTCTAATTATCTCTTGTTCATGTTCCAACTCGTTTCACAGCCAACATCAAGCTATGGCTTTTCTGTCTGCTGGCTGACACCCCCAAGAACAGAGTACAGTAATCCAATCACCTAAGACCTGAATCCAGACCGCAAGACCAACTCAGTTCCTCTCCAGTTGTGAGAGTCCTTCAGGGGAGGCATTTCCAGAGAGGCTTCCAGGGACGTACCATACTGTGTCACATTCCTGGAGCTGTGGTAAGCCCTTGTGTGAAAGGGATCCCCACCAGGGCCTTTGAGGACGGGGGAGATACAAGTCTGTGTAGGGCGGGGGCGCATTGACATCAATTTTCCCTATAGCAGCATGGAGGCACGTAACCAGCACCCTCATCTTTCCCAAATCACTGGGTGAGGACAAGTTCACATGCTGATCTGAACAGAGGAGGAGAAGGGCGAGCAGGAAGCGCCAAGGAGTGAGGGCCATACAAGAACCAGCCTTCATTCACTAAAAAAGAAATCAGTCAGCCATGAAAAACACCAATCACCCTACACACACCAGTATGGATGAATGTTACAGACATAAGGTCGAGGGGGAAAATCTAGACACATAGAGTACCTGGTGTGTGATTCCATTTACACCAAGTTCAAAACCAGACAACCCAATTCTATGGTGACAGAAGTCCGAGAGCGTTTCTTTCCAGTCTGGGCGCACGGAGGGTGGGGTGACTGGCACGGGTAGGGGACATGGGGATGTCTAGGGGACTGGAAATGCTCTATTTCTTCCTCCATAAAGAAATAAAGAGGGAAAAGTACCCTGTCAGGACTATTACCGAGAAGCCTCCTTACTGACCATGTACAGCCTCAGGTCAGCGTCACTCTCCGGAAGCCTGCAGGATCCTGGGGAAGGCCGGTGGGGCAGCCCCCGTGTACAGAGTGCTGGGGCCTGAGTGGTGTGTGAGCACCAAGGGGTGGGGTGTGTGTGTATGTGGGGTGGGGAGGAGGTAGGGAGTGCCCAAGAGATCTCATTCTAGCCCTTTTAATTTAAAATGAATTGAAAATATCTCCCCCAGACATTGCTTTTAAAAACGGCAACCATCTCTGCATCAGTCAGGATGATCAGGCTGTGCCTGCCTTCCTGGTTCTGGGCTTTTGGCCCTGACTCTGGCCAACATCTCTTGAGGCCTCTCACTTCCTTTGAAGACCCTTGGCCCTCATTCCAACAGGAGCAGGTGGAGAAGGCTCCTTTCAGAAACTCAGGCCCTCTGAGACAGCAACAACTTAGCTTCTGATTTAATGCTTATGGGGTTGAGCTTTGAAAAGCTCCATAAAAGCTCCGGGAATTTTCAGTTCACCGCATTCCATTTTCCAGGAATTGAAAGGCTTTGCACCTAGTGTGGGATGCTCTGGAGCTGGACTGGCCCTGAGGCAAGGAGAATGCTGATTAAACAGTTGTGTGTAACCTGAAGACGTGTAATGTAAACTTCCCTTCATCAGCATGCTGGCCACAGAACGATGCCGATGCCAGCGCAGAAGTTATGAGCTTTTTATTGGTGCTTCAGGGTGACACTCTGGACGGCTGTAGTGCTTACTCATTCCCGGTTATCAGTGAACTGTAATGCTTCAAACTGCCAGTGGATGGTCAGAGATAAACGTGGGCTGGCCGCAGACTGAGCGGCGCCCGGCACACATTTCATGCGTGTGGGTTTGTTTCCTTCCTTCCTTCCTTCCTTTCTCTCTCTCTCTCTCTCTCTCTCTCTCTCTCTCTCTCTCTCTCTCTCTTTTTCTTTCTTTCTTTCTTCTTCCTTTCTTTTTAATTGTAGGATGATGTATTATTTTTTGACCTGGAAATATTTATGCAAAGTATGGAAAGAAAAAAAAATCCCCTAAATCTACAGGCTTTAGATTTCTATTGATGTATTGATCTTTTCCTTGCCTTTTTTCTTCTCTATATTTGACAACTGAAGTAGCAGGAAACACAAGATGGACAGTCCAGGTTTTGGGGGGGGCATGCATTCTTGGAGAACAGAACAAGTGGGGACTTAACACTCATTGATTTCCCAAATATTCTATGGGGGGCACCTACATGAAGGTCAGGTTCATAAAAATTGTGTCCAACAAAAATAACCTGTGCAATTCCCTTGAACCCCCATAAAGCACAGGTTTTGGCTAAACAATTCTGCAGACTAATTCTCAGACACACATAAGTTTGAGCACTACTGAACTCGATCGGCAGGGAATTTTGTATGCAGACTTTAGGGCCTTCTGTAAGAAACCTGTCGGTCCCTAGTTGTGTACAGAGCAGAGCTGAGGAATCTGTCTTTCCTGCAGAGTCCCCCCATTTCATTTCAATGTCAGCTTCTATGATGGACCTTGGCAATAGCTTTGCTGTTGTGAAGCATGAGTGAGAATGGGAGGCACCTCTCACCTTTAGTTTATAAAGAAGGGAGCCTTGCTTCAGGTAAGACTTTGAATGAAGGCTGCTGACAAGATCTTGGGAATCTTACATTTTTGATGCCATTAACAAGACTTATTAGAACACTGCAGGCAGTTGGCATCCCTTTCTCTTCGGCCCCCCCCAAAAGGATTCATCTGAAAACCCCTGCTCCCCATTCCCCACCAAACACTTAAAAACCTACTAGAAAACCAAATTCCACAACAATCTTTCAAGCATTGTATTTGACCACTTTTGGGTTCCACCATTTTATTCAAGATGGTGGAGGGAGCCACCTTTGAGTCCATGGTGTAGCTGACATTACTTACCAAAGTCTCAGATTTGATCAGAATCATTTTATTGCTTCAAAAATGGCTGTGGAACAAATAGACTAACATGAAATGCCAATTGTTAGATTGGAAGACTGGATGAAATGTGTTTCGTGAAAGCAAACAGATGTAAAATGGAAACGGTGCACTCTGAGTTGCTGGAAAAAAGGCCGAGCAGCATCCCACCAGCCAGAGAGGGGAGCTACCTGTGACATGGCCACCTGCTTGCTGTCCCTGAAGAGCTATGATTCCCAGAAGCACAGGTAACGCAGTCACGTGACTCCCAGGTTGATGTGGAGACAGATGGCCCAGATGCCTTTTACCTCTGCAGCTTCAGCTAAATTGTGGAGGCTGAAATATGCAGACACACAGCTTTGGGAAGTACACACAGGAGGCACCATAAAACTTCTGGGACCATGTGTGCTTTGTTTATGTAGCAGTTTGTAAGGTGAAAAACACATCAGAGTGAACCAATTTTCCTCCGGATTTTTATCTTGCTTGATTTTATTACTCTCTTTGGGCTTTAGAATACACAGCTCTATTTCCTTGAATACAATTTAAATTATAAGTTGGGTGGAGAGGAGATCTCTGTGGAAGCAATGACTGTTATAAGTAGATTGCAGACCACCATACTTCAGGGCTGTGGGTCCTGGTTACAGAGGCAACCTGTGTGGATGCCACACGCCACCTGGGATGCTGGGAATGGCCAGCAGCAGTAGCTGGAGCAGGTGAGTGACTGGAACCTGACTGGAGAGGGAGTGGCTGGGCCTGGTCCACAGCCCACCTGGTCAACCCTTTAAGTTCATCAACTGTTCCCCTTCTGATTTCTCCACAAGAAAATACAGCTGAGATGACTTTTAGGGAGAAGACAACAGGGCCAATTAGGGGGCTGGAGGTACCTGCTCTTGCCTATGTTTGCCCCGCTTCGCTGGCACCAGGGGTGAGGTGTGGGGGAGGGGATAGGAATGGAAGAGGAAGAGAGCAGAGCTGAGCAGGAAGGCTGTAGAAAGCTGCCTTCCTAACTGAAACATGGCTGTCAATAGGAAAAACTGACAAACCAAGGAAGCTTGGGCAATGGATCATGGCTCCCCGATGGAGTCCCTACTGTGAGCAGAGCTGCCCAGGGCACAGCTGGGGAGAGTGCCCTCTTGGAGCCTGGAGCCCACAGTTCCCTCCAGGGCCTGGGTATGTATCTGGGCTGACTCTGCTCACCCCACGTGAGCAAATGCCCCATGGCTGGTTGTCAGGATGACCTATACCCCAACTTTTACCAAGCTGTTACTTTAGTCTGAGCGATCACTGTCACTGGTCCTGAAAGGGATACTCTGGCTAGTGTGTCTGTCCCCTCTGCACCAGGTCAGCAGACCAAGTGGTGGCTGTGGCTTGCCCTTCATGGAAGACCAACATCACTTGAGTGGTCTGGTCATCAGTCAACCTCATTATCACAGCTCCAACCGCCAGTGTGGATGGTGACCCAGCATGTGGGACAGCCTTGGAGGAGCTTCCGATGGTGGACGTCCCAGCGCGTCACGGCCATCCCGGTCCATCACACTGGCTCATGAGCAAAAGCTGCTGGCTTCCTGTTCCAGGGCTGGGAGCTGTGCAGACACAGGGGACGTGAAGCTGGGAAAAGTCCTCAAGGTGTCATTTCATCAATTCCCTGCCCCCAGGGATAGAGCCCTCGAACCATGGCAGGTAAAAGCCTGGGAGTGTCTGGAGCCGGCCGAGTGGCTCAGTAGGTTAAGAGCTTGAGCTCTGAGCAACAGGGTCACTGGTTTGATTCCCACATGGGCCAGTGACGCTGAGCCCGAGCTGAGCTGTTGCTGAGCTGCCAACAGGCGGCAGGATGGCTCAGCTGGTGAGAGCATGTGCTCCTAACAACAAGGTTTCAGGTTCGGCTCCTGCATGGGGTGGTGGCTACGCCCACCAGCAACTAAGATTGAACACGGCACCTTGAGCTGAGAGGCCGTGAGCTGCTGATGGGTGGCAGGATGGCGACTGGACTTGGAGCTGAGCTAGCTGCGCCCTCCACAACTAAGATCGAAGGACAGCAACTTGTCTGTTCCCCTACCCTAATTCCCCAACACTGTTCCCCTTACCCAGTAAAATCTTAAAAAAAAAAGAAAGTCTGGGAGTTTCTTAAAACTCAAGGAATTAGGAACATAAATGTCCTCTCACGAAGCTGAGTCCCTCACTGTCTGTACAGTCCTCAGGACCAAAACTCGTGCTTCGGTGGCAGCAGGGGGACCCACCGATAATCTTTTTATTTTTAAATCTCCATTGTTAGAAAATTCCAACATTAACAAATGTGTTCACACCAGGTTCTGTGCCCACAAAAGTTTCTCATGGTTTTACACAAACAAGACTGGAGTTCCCTTCCTGATGTGTCCGTGGGGTCCTGTGAACACAGAAACTGCCCAGTCATAACGAGTGAATGTCCTCCTGTCTGTCACACCCTGTTCCTTTATCACTGTGGTCATCCTGCTGTTCCTTCATCCATTGCAAGCGAGAGGGCATAAAGATTCAGGCTCTTTTTGAGTTGAATGCTAAGCAATATTCCAGAAGAAGCACATAATGACATGAACACGAAAGCCTCCTGTCAGCTCAGCCGCCAGAGATAACCTCTAACCCCTGTGCATATGTTGAGACTCTGTCCTCCATCTCCTTCCCATGCATGCACACTTTTATGTCTGATAGGCAGCAAACAGCCATCTTAACCTGCTACGGCTCACAAACGTTAGTGCTTCTAAGAATCACCTGGAAAGCTTGTAAAACAGCCCCCTGGGCCCAGACCCAGGAGTTTTGCACTGCGTTTGTGCTGAAAGCCAGCCTCCAAGAGGCGCTCGCCTCACGGGTTCGGCTTCCTCCTGAGGCCATGACCTGCCTAGACCCACTGCTGGTGCCCAGGTATCTGCAGAGGCAGCCAGCCAGGGTAGCAGCAAGGGGCAAGGAGGGTGTGAATGCCGCACTGCCTCTCCCTGGCCCTGTGACCTCGGGTCAGTCACTTCCCTGAGCCCTAGCTTCCTTCCTTTGTATGATATGGTGATGGTCACTGTGCCTTCCCCTTGGAGAGGTGGTAAGATAGCAATATAGTATGTCAGTGATCACCTGTCTTGGCTCGGCCCGTAGTGAGTCCTCAGGGAGTGACTGTAAGTCCACGGCTCAGAGACAGTGGCATCTCGTGTGGTCTTGTCACTTCCTTATGAGTTCCCCATGTACAAAGTGTGGAACGGTGGGGGCCTACCTCGTGGGTCTGATGTGCTAATGACACGAAATAAGGAATGTTGAATGCCGAGTATCAGCCTAGCCCATGTCATGTGGCCAAAAAACGCGAATCATTATTTTAACTGTTTAATAGCTTTGTGCTCTGCTCCATAATCCCAGAGATCCACCAGCGGTCTTTTTATTTTAAAGCCTTTTTTGTTACAAAATGCAAGCATGCACATACGTAGGGACTAGTCCAAGGAACCCGCTTACACCTGGCACCCAGATTCAACAATTATCAAGGCTTGGCCTCCCAACCATCTTTTCGTGGCTGACACAGGGCTCAGGTCTGGTCTGGGAGTTCAGAAGCAAGGCAGAGGTGGGAGAATTTGGGTGGATGTCTGGGGTGGGGGTGGTAGGGAGGTAGTTCTGAGCAGCAGCTATCAGGGGGAATTGGGAGACAGCAGGACTTGAGGACAGCGTGAGCTGCCGGTGGGGCTTTTGTGGTTCCCACGGACCAAAGCATGAAACTGAGCTCAAAATAAGAAAAACCAGAAACGTTTTGTGATATCCACTGAACTCAGTGGAGATCCCCAACTGCTCGACACTGCCATTTTTAAGCAGGCCTTATCAATATTGATTCCGGCTCTCAACAAAATGTTGGCAGCTCTCAATGATTCTCGGCCCTACTGTTTCCCTCAGTGACAGTCCCCAGGGCTCATCAGGTAGTCCCCAGGCAGAGGTGGGTAATTTGGCATCTTCAGGTACAGTATCTCCACAGGATAGAGTGCCCCTGCCTCTGGGTCTTTCCTGCTTCCTTGGGGTCACGTCACGATTTTGCCAGTTCTTGGCCCAAGTGATGACAAGGTTTTCTAGCTAAGGAAAAGCTATCAGGTCTTCAGGATCATGAGGGGTGAGTGCGGGGGACAGAGGGCTCTGGCTGATTTATCAAAGCCAAAAAGGGAAAGTGCTACGCATGGTAGGCACATTCTTAGGTTCCCTGAGTCCTGACAAATTGGAGGAAGAGAGGTGGCAGACACAGTGGGTGCAGTGGTGGTCCGGAGCCCATGCTTTGGGGTCAGGGTGTGATAGTGGAAAATGCCTTAACCTTTCCATCTGTAACAGGGACATAGCCCCCTGCCTAGCTGGTCACAAAATCTGAACCCACACTTTTATCAAAAGAATGAAGAAACAGATTCCTACCCATTTGAGGAGCTATTTCCCCTGCCTCTCCCTTCACCCACAAAAGGGAAATTTCCAGATAATCAATGAAATTTTACACTTTGTCCTGAGTATGTTATACCAAGACACTTAGTAAAAATGAAATGGATGTTAAAAAGCTTTTAAGATTTTATTGATGGATAGGAAGAAATGACACACACACACACACACACACACATATTAAGCAAAACAAACTTTGTTAGAAAAAAGACAGAATGCCGGGGGATATGGCTGTGGCAGGGACATCCTTCCACGGGCCAGCAACAGGACTGTGCAGGAAGACAGAGGGATCACAGCACCTCTCCCAGGGCGGCAGGGTGCTAACTGGACTTGTTTTTATGCTGCCTTCCTTCTCAGCACCTTCAAGCCAAAGAATGAGTTTGAAGTTTTGTTATACATCCCAGGGTATCAGTAATTAACACCCCCCTGCCCCGCCCCAAGCCTTTGGCAGGAGGGGGTGCTTAAGAAATATTCTTAAATAAACATAAGGGTCATGTGTTACCTATAGTGTCATAGGGCTTTATATAAACTCTTTTAATCCTCAGGACAGCCCTCCGAGATAGCAATCATTGTCATCCCATTTTGCAGACGAGGGAGCTGAGGCCCAAGGAGCTCCATGGCCAGCCCGGGGGTCACCCGTCTAGGGACCGCGTCGCTGCCACCTCCGTGGCCTTTTCCTCTAACCCTCCTTGGCTGCTGCCTTGGGGTCTGTGGGCCTGTGGTGTAAGATTTCTCATCTTCTCCTCATCTGGTGAATGTGCCAGTACTGTCCTTATTGTCCTTTTCTGTTCCCCTGGGAGTCCTGCCTCCTGGACCCTGTGATACCTGATTCCTGCCTGACAACAGGCTCTAGAGCAGCGGTTCTCAACCTTCCTAATGCCGCGACCCCTAAATACAGTTCCTCATGTTGTGGTGACCCCCAACCATAAAATTATTTTCGTTGCTACTCTATAACTGTAATTTTGCTACTGTTATGAATCGTAATGTAAATATCTTTTTGTTTTCCGATGGTCTTAGGCGACCCCTGTGAAAGGGTCATTCGACCCCCAAAGGGGTCGCGACCCACAAGTTGAGAACCACTGCTCTAGGGGCTCCAAGAGGAATTGTGTCCCACATCAGCCCTCCAGGCCACCCATGAGGGATCTGAGGCCACATCTAATAAAAAACAATGAGTGGAATCTGGGAGTGTGAACACGGGCCAAGAGAGCCAGCCTTGCCATCCGAACGTTGGAAAGGATTTGAGGGATGATAAGACAAGGGGGGCAGTGATGAGGAACCGGGTGTTAGAAGGGGCAGAACCAGGGTAGGTTTGAACAGCTGCTCCCGGGCAGCCCCAACAAAAGCAAACGGCCAGTTTCTGCTGTGCCCACTGAATGATTACCCAGGTGACAACTGTCCTCACTCTGGGTTTAAAACCAGGAGGCCTCTCTGAAGGCCCAGAGCCCTGGCCTGCCCATGACAGGCTTGGTTCTGTGAACCCGTGGGTGACGGCAATGTCCACATGTAGATGCGGCTGCCTGAGCTCAAGCCCTTGTGCAGTGTGATATGGCCGAAAGGAAGGCTTGTCTGGGTTGGCTGGAAGGGAGAGGGCCCACATCATTTCTGTTATTCCAGCCCACGCCTGGGCTCTAGGGGACAGTCAGTATGTGTATCCTGGGGGTTTGGAGCCGGTGGTCCTTACCAACAAGCAAGGCCAGGCTCTGAAGCAAATAAGTGATTGGTTTTTAAGGCTAATATATTTAGCAAATATTTATTGCGCATCCTCTGTTACAAAGCACAGTGCTGGGCTGTGCTAGGGTAGAGGACAGTCCCCCAGAAGCTACACAGGGAGGAGGCCGTCCTGAGAGCATCATGAGGGCGAGAGCAGGGAGGGAGGACTGGGAGGTCTGGAGGGAACTGAGTCCACTGTGGGGCCTCAGCCAGCTGCCATCCTGGGCTGTGGGGAGAGCACGGGAACAGGCAGGGTCCCTCAGGGTGCTGGTTTCCACCTCGGCCGCCACCGCTGTTCTACCACTGGCTCCTTTATACCCACCTTCTCTCACTTCTTGCTGCCCGGGGGGCCTGTGTGACTGGCATAGAGGCTCCCAGAAGAGCTGGGCAGTGACACTGCCAGGGCAGCGCTGTGGCTCCCTGGGGCACCCACCTCTTCCCGGGGTCCAAATTCCTGCAGCCAGTGCACGGTCACGGGCCCTTATCGGCTACTGGAACTTTGTGAAGAAAAAGTACAAGGCATGTTGCCTATCCTGGTTCCTGAAATCCTTCACATTTTACAATGGGGATCCTACTATTTGGAGGAATGTTACTCTAAAGAAAGAAGATTTTGTTTTTGTTTGTTTGTTTGTTTTAGAAATAGCAAGACTACCTTTGCTAGAAAAATCTGGATTTTGGTAATCTGGTCAATATCACTGCACTAAGTGTGTGAAACAGGACCAACCAGAGCCCATGGGCCCCCACAGGCAAGTGGGGGGCCAGGGAGGCTGCAGGTGCACCCCTACTACAGTAGTGCACCCCTACAGTAGATGCACCTGGTCCGACCGCCACAGGCCCTCATCACCAGGAAGAGAGCCAGGACTGGGTCGCCCATCAGGAATAACAGACATGAGGCCCAGGGAGATGCAGGGGAGCACAGGGGTCAGGGTCACTGTGTGCGCTCCATCAGCCCCAGCTTCTTGGCGTGAGTCCTCGTGGCGCTGCAGCCCCAGTTGCCGCAATGCGTCAGAGCTGCCCACAGCTCCCTGCCGGTGTCACACAGCTCTGACATCACAGGGAAGCCGGCTGGGGGACAGGACAGTGGGCTTCAGTGGGAGGGATCCTCCACACCTTCACTTGCCCAGGGAACAAGGGGAAGCACACATTTGGGGTGCTCTCTACTCCAAGGATTTTGGGGGGCCTGGAGTTTAAGCAAAAGAATACCAAGTTAACTGCAGTTATTTTTTTCTTAGAATGAGAAGAGAAAAATCTCATCAAATTACCAATTTCAAAAAGCTGCCAAATACCACAAACAGCGAACGAACATGTTTATGAATCAACTGCCTGACACACCCCTAAAAAACTTCTTTCACATTTCTTTTACTTGCGTGCACATTGATTTTGCTATGTCAGTTGCTATAAAGAGACCAGAAAGATAACGAAAGCAGTGTCCAGGGCTGCTGGGATGGGGTGGCTTCTCCCCACCACCCACTCAAGGATAGAGGCTTTGGTCATTCTGAGCCACCCAGCAATAGTGACCCTGTCCTCTGGGTCTTGGAGAACTTGGTTCCAGAATGAACCAGAGCAAGATGCAAAGAGACATCTCTGGAATGGGAGAAAAGAGGAGGCATTTTCTCCCTGGGCTCAGGGTCTCACTCTGAACTGTGTCTGCACTTGGGGGTTGATGTGTTTCCTTTTTCCAGCTGTACTTTCTCTCACACGTGGCTTGTGGACTCCTGCCTAAAGCCCATGACTCACAACTCTGTGTGTGTGTGTGTGTGTGTGTGTGTGTGTGTGTGTGTGTGCTTCTTCTCCTAGAAAAGGAAGCCCTGCTACATTGTCAGACATTTTTGTCTTTTTTACTATCAGAAATGGTTCATAGACAGGCTGAGCAGGGCCTCTTCTCTTTCTATAGATGTAAATAGAACCAAGTCTTTCTTCCCTAATGCATCCTTTCTGTAATAACCTTCTTAAAGAACCACCCTGATCAACACCCACCACTACCACCACCAAAGCCTCCTAGTGGCCCCCATTGCTGTGCACAAAGGCTCCAACACTGGGCTGCATCCATGCCTCCCAGCCGGGCTGTACCTTTCCTGCCTTACACCTCATACTACTTCCTCCTTATGCCCTGGGCGCAGGCTCCCTCTGCTGGCTCGCTCTTCTCTTCCTATCTGCCTGCTGAAATCCTATCTGGCAGGACCCTGCTCAAATGCCACCTGTTCCAGGGAGCCTTCCCTGATATTCAGAGAGCAGTGATTCTTTTAGCTTGGAACCCCTTAGTGGTCACTCAGCCTGTGTGACAGATTTCTTGCACTTATTTCTTGCACCTAGAGTGCAGGGATTGTTGTATACCTCACCTTCCAATCCTCCAGTGTTTCATGAACAAATGATTCTTCTTTTCTGATAAAGGAAAACATTGGCGCTCAGAGAAGTTAAATGATTTGCCCCAAACCACTCAGCTGGTGAGTGGCAGAGTCAGACCTAGAACCTAGATCTGAGGGCACAGGCTGGCATCATTCTCTGCACCCATGCTCGGTGTTTCCTGGAACCATGTTATGTCTCTGATTCAGATGGACCAGTTAGAGGGTGTCACAAACCTTTGATGTACCTCATCCCTTGTGCTCAGGAACGGGGCTAGTTTGTGTACCTCAGGGAAGGGGGCTTGGAGATGGCACTTTAAGCAGTTCTCCAGGCGCTTATTAAAAGCCTTGCCTTGACACAAGTGGGAAGGCGAGGTGTGAGAAAGAGTGAGGTGGACATTTTGGTCCTGTCTTCAGATTTTCGTTATCACTGTCTCCCATTACAATGGGTTATGGAGAAGTGTCCAATTGAATGTTATTTTGGATTTGTGTACATGTGTATACACAAAACGTGTACATATTTTTAACTCTTTACTGTAAAAATTTCACATTCACAAAAGCAGAGCAAATTATACAACGACCCTCCCACACCCACACCCATGTACCCATCTCCCAGGGATCAACTAATGTACAGTTTCCCACATTCCAGGTTCTGCCGACTGCAACCCAGGTTGTCATTTAACATTCCTTCCCCCCACTCTGTATTTCTTGTAAACTAGTAGTTAGATTTGAAAACTTGTTTTTTAGGTTTTTTTTTGTCAAAAATACTGTACAGGTGGTGGTGTTATTTTCATCAGGAACACATACTGTTGTGGACATTTTAAAGTATAACATTTAAAAGCAGATCAGGGTTACCAGACACATCTGAAAAATGTGAAAATTGGCTTACCTACTAGACACTGACTGGATACGGAAATGGTTTACTCTGGGTGGTGTCTCAATCAAAGTTACTTGCTGTATTAGGTAACAAATAAAAGAAGAACATTGCTCAGCAATTGACCTTAGGAAGTAAGAAGATTCCAAAACTGGGTGCTTGTCTTGCTTCAACATGACTACTTGCTCACCCAGGACAAGATGTCAATATTTGAAGACATCCTGGGTCAGCTTCATGTAACATGGGTGGGTGTGTCTATGGGAATTGGTACCAGTTTTCTCAAGGAACGATACATGGCTCCTTTTCTACGTGAAGAGTTTAAAAAGTGCAGGAAGAGCCTTCTGGCTTCAGTGTTAGGTAGAAATGATGCTTCTAACCATCACCTTCAGCTTGAAGGGGGAGGTGGTGTTGAAGAAGGAGTGACAGATGGTGTGAAGTGTCTGTGAAGTGGGACCCTGTCAGTGGATGAGTTTACCACCTACGTGTTGTGTAGTTCAATAGAAGGTACAGGAGCCAGAGGTGGAACAGCAGCTCATGGCACCATCTTGGTCATTGACAACTACTTGCCCTTGAGTGAGACTGCATTGTGCCTTCATTTTTATCTGCAAATTGGGAGAACCCCATTACTTCCCAAGTGACATTGCGATTTCCTAGGACCCTGAGAGGCTCACTGACACTTTTCATCTTATAATCTTCTTCTTATTATTAATTATAATATTATTTGGCCTTGCCTCCCTAGTGAAAGAACTCTTTTGAGCTCTGTGCTAAGCATCACAGTAGACCATAGCAGGGGCTTAGTAGTCTCATTAGTTTAAACGGAGGCATGAGTTCTACATTTGAAGTTCAGGAATTTCAGAAGAAAGTTGCTGGACAGTTCCATTGCAAAATGGAAAAAATACTGAAAAAATCAGGGAGCAGAAAGTCCCACTGAAAATCTTTTTTTGAGTTTCATTCAAACAGAGCGGCCCTCAATGTCTTAGGACGTGCCAGGCAATAAAGATAAGCGCTAATCCTCCATATTCTTGGAAGGGCTTATCGATCTCAGGTTTAGGGAAAAGCTGCCTCCTGGGAAGATGCCCCTACTGGCCTCCTCATGTGGACTTTGCCAGGGCCAGAGTTGCCGGGGGTTGTGATGTCAGTTACCCTGTTCCTGTGGGGAGGTGCAGTGTTTGGTCCTTGAAAAGAGCACGCCCTGGAGGGGGCAGGAAGCATTTGCCCAATCGGGCGCCAGCAAGGGCCCCTCCCTGGGCCCTCTGCACTTGAGATAGCTCAGGGAAACTTTCTCATTATCACTGTGACCTCCAGGGCCCCCTCACTGCCAGTTAATCATTATGTGGGCAGGGCTGTTTCCTCAGGGTTTCTGGCTGGCCTGTTTTTGCAGCTAGCTGGGTTTATTACTGGTTAAGGGGCCTTGGCTGGTGTTTGGATTGCATGCTGATAGATGGCCCATTGGCCCCAGCTCAGCCCTCGCTGGATACAGGAGTCAGGCCCCTCTTGGAAAACTGGAGCATCTGGGCAGTTAGCACCCTCTGCCCCAAGCTGCTGAGAGGCCCTGGCACTGAGCACCTCCTTGCTCCTCCTAGAGAAAGTTCTGAAATGAAGTTGGGGTTCAGGATGCCCAGACCCAGAGAAGAAAACCTGAGTCGGAGAGACAAAGAAGCCAGGATGAGTGACAGCCCTACTCCATGGGGACTCTGCTTAGGGTCCAAACAGCTGGGGCCTGATGGTACATCCTGTTCTGAGATCCTCTCTCCCTCATGGTGTCCCTGTCTTCCTCCCCTTATTTGTCCACATAGGAGCTGACACAAGCCAGAGGCGTTGGACATGTATATTGCAAAAGCAAGTTGACTTTCCCATAAGCATCTCCTAGCTTTCTTGATAACCATCAGAAAGTTCTTAGTAATTAAATAAAGTTGGGGAAGGTTCCAAGGTCATCTGCCCAAATGACTGCCCCAGACTAATTGGGTTTTACAGAAGAGCCACTCTGTACCACGTGTGCCATGTTTGTGCACCTCTCCAGCCCTGTCTCATCTATCCTGTCTCATGGCCTTTAGCCACAGGATGTCTGTCCCCCATGGTTTGCTTTCTCACCGCCCCCCCTCTATTTGGCCATTTCCCAGACCCTGCCCTTCCAGCCAGTCTCCTGATCTAGACTGTCCTTATTCTTGGCCTAAAATGTCCTTCCCTTTCTTCAAAGCTGTGTCGAGTGGCATTTGTCCTCACCTGCCCTCAGGGTGCACACCCACCTCAGAGTGGGGTCTGCACTGCACATGTCTACATTGTCTTTGATCTGAGTTGATTCTGTGTTATTCTTCAAGTTAGTTCCCTCAGGTTGGGGCTGGGCTCCTCTTACCTTTATATACTCCATTTCAGATAGCTCAGGGCTCTTTCAAACATAGGGACATCAGGGTGGTGACACTGGGCTCTAAGCAGTCCCTCACCACCACATCTGTGTCGCTGGGAAATCAGGTTAGGATCGGGGTCAGTATTTGTACAGAGGACAAGAGTGATTCAAAAGCGACTTCCTCCTCCCCCTTCAGTGTGTGTTTTATGTCACCCCCACCATGTGCAGTGACAGGGACATGGAGGCTGCACTGAGTGTAGGCATGACAGCTTGTCCACAGCCTCATGTCCTTCAGTGGAAGGTTCTTGGACAAAACCTCAGCTTAGGCACCTGCTGTATGAAGGCAGGAGATGGGTTATACCGAGCTGGGTCAGGCATAAGTTTCCTTCTCTTTCTCCTCTCCTCATCCCACCCACACTTCATCCACTGCCATCGCCTCACCAAGGTCAGAGTGCTGTCTTCTTAGGCTTTGCTGTGTAGACCTGGTGATGAGAGGGGCAAAAGGGAGCCATTAGGAGACACAGAGGGAGCGCCCCCCTCAGGAAGCTTCAGGAAACCAGAGGGGACAGGGCAGGTTGCTGTGGCATTGCTTCCCAAGTGGCTTTGCAGACTGGGTGCAGTGGGTGTCCCGCGGGCTTCTTTGAGGAGACAGGAGGAAGGGTGGGGGCTATGAGTACAGAGAGGAACAGCTGAGGACCCCAGGCCCTGGCTTCCCGCAGAGCCACAGCCATGGACTCTGACGTCCAGCAGGCACTCCCAGGTCTGCTGTAAGCAGGTGGAGGGTGGGGGCACTGATGGCAGCACCTTCCCCCAGGGGGGCTGTGAGAAATGTTAGACACATACTAGGCCAGAAGACCCCTTCCCTTGCTGTCCCCTGGGGTGCATTGAAGGAGAGCACTCCAGTTCCAATGCCACTGAGAGGTAGTTACCTGGAACCAGTGTGCGGTCTGTTCTTCTAGAGGCGCCTCGTGTTCCCTTCCTCCTGGGCCTTATTACTGAGCTTTGTGAGACAAGGAGGATTTGTCATTATAAACAAAGTTGGCTTCCTCCCTTTTATTACATAGTTGACAGCATTAGTTTCCTCTGTGATTTCTTTTTATTACCCTCAATTTTTATTAATCCTGTGGCTGCTAGTGATAAAAATCTCATAAAATAATAACTGAGTGAACTATTGCAGGGAGGCCCATTGTGATGAGTTAGATATTGTCCCTCTGCTCCATGGAGTAAGGGAGAGTGCTGGGTACAAGTGCAGGGGCTCATCAATACATCAGCATCGCCTTGGAGATTTAGGACGGTGGTCCATATCCTGTGACAGGCTGGCCCAGTGCTGTATAGCAGCAGGAGTATGGAGCAGGCCTCTCTGTGACCCACAAACTTCACAGATACGACTGAAGGGGAAGATGCATCCCCTGAGATGCTATAGGTCATGTGTCCCTAGAGAGGATCTGGACACATTCAGTTGAGAAGGGGGCATAGCGCCTCACTGTAAGGTTAGGTGTTCCACCTGGGGAGCTCCAATTTGCCTCAGAACCCACCTGCACCCATCACTTCCCTTCTATGGGTACAGAATGGTCTTTTCTTTAGCATCCCCTCCTCCCCCACCAGCCTCACTTCCGCCTGCCCATCAGCCATCTCGTGTGGCCCTTCAGGACAGAGAGCAAAGAGCATGGCCGCCTTTCTTCCCAGCAGCCAGAGCCCAAGCACAGGCTTTATTGGACTAGTGGCAGCTGCTGAGAACAGAGGGAGCAGCTGGCTCCTGGCTGGGGTCCCAACATGACTTTGGCTTTCTCTTTTTCCATCCTCTGCTTAGCTGATGGGTTTGAATTGCATATGGGTCTCATGCATCTGAACCACATTAAAGTGGCATTTACTGCTTTGACTTTACCTGCGGGCAGCTGTCACTGGGTCAGAAGGAAACCCCCATGGAATACCCCGCAACCTGGCTGCTTTTCTTAATGCTGATTTTTAACATGGCCGGGCAGGGCTCCATCTGTGAAGCACTGCCCGTTTCCTTTCTCCTTTCTTCTACTGCCCACTTCCTCCAACCCTCAGCTAACTCCAGATATTCACAGGGATATTTTTAAAAAGGGGTACCCTTCCTCCTGGAAACGTGCTCCTTTTTCATTATCAGAGAGTGAGGAGGGCCCTTGTGGGACTTTGCATGGGGTGGGGAGTCTTGGAGGGTCCCACTTCACATCTTGGAGGGTCCCAGAGAGGAAGAGCCAACCAGACACAGTGTAATAGGAAATCACCCTGCTCGTGGCCCAGGAGAGTGAGGGAGGTGAGAGAGAGGTGAAGGCTCAGATGAGTGTCTGCAGCCTCTAACACCCAGGAGTGGGGGCTAGAGGTGGTGATGTCATTCTCACACAACCTTGCACTTCCTGCTTCATGGGGCTGGGGTCTTAGGAGAGTGAGTGACTCAATCCCAGCCTAGTAACACCAATGCCTCCATCCTTCTCCAGGCAGTACTGCCCAGCACCAAAAACCCTCCCCACAGCACTGTAGCCCAGATGCTCTCGCACTCACATAGTTTCTTCCAGCAAGCCACATTTATGGCCCACTTTCTGGGAGCTGTGAGAGTTTTAAGAGCCATTGGCCTGCATTTTAGTAGCATGTTATCTTTCTCTCCCAGGTTTATACCCAGTTACATTAAAAGTCAATACTATACAAACATTCCCTTTCCATGCTAACTGCTTGCCTAACTTTAGAACTTTACAGACCCCCTGCCCCATCTGCTTGTGTACCCAACAGAAATGTGTACTTCTGTCCACTAACAGCACATGCACATGGATTTTACTCATAATGGCCCACATTGTAAACAACCCTCATGCCCATTAATAGTAGAACGTGTAAATAGATTGTGATACAGTGGATTGTCACACAGTGCAATATGGTTCAGCAATGAGAATGAATGAATGACATCTATAGGCCATCACATGGATGAACCACACATGCTTCATGTTGAATCAGAGAAGGTGGATACAAAAGAGAGCTTACTGTATGATTTGCTTTACAAAAAATTCAAAAGCAGACACCACTCCTCTGTGGTGTTGGAAGTCAAGATGGCGGTTACCCTTGGGAGGGAAGTGGCTGGAAGAGGCACGAGGGACTTCAGGGTGCTGATCACACTCTGTTTCTTAATCTGAATGCAGGCTACCCAGGCAGGTTCACCTGGTGCGAGTTTATCTAGCTATCTACTTGTGATTTGAGTGCTTTTCTATATGTATGTAGTATTTCAAGAAAAGGTTTTCTGGAAAACAGAGTTCACTCTGGATTTGGTGTCATTTAGGAACTTGTTATGTCAACCAATTACTTGTCATCTAAATTACCTATTTCTCCAAAGTTCCCAAGGACTGTTCTGTGACATACACACAGCCACTGATGGCTTCCATACCTGTGTCATGATTTTTAATAGCTTCTTGCCATCTAATTCTACTCTAAAGTACTTTGCAGCAATACTGGCATCCTTAACAAGAAAGACATTAATTGTGTGTTCTTCTTTTATTGTTTGGAGCTGAGAGGCAGGCAGTAGACAGAAAGTGACTCATCCTGGCAACATATCGGGCTCTGTCACACCAGCGGTGCCATCTCAGGCATCCCGTGGCTGACTGCCACCCTGAAGTGAGCAAACTGAGGCCTAGGAGGTCATGGCCTTGCCCAAGGTGCTCAGAAACGTTCTCAGTGACCCCATGTCACTGCCCATCACACCAAAAGTGGGGGCATTACCAGGGAGAGAGGACTTTCCAAGATATGATGACTGACCACATGGTTTTCAGGGGGCTGGCGTTGGAAGGAAGACCCGAAGAACGAGTCTTCTAAGGAAGACCCGAAGAACGAGAAAAGGGATGGGAAAAGTGGGCCATTGATAGGAGGAAGTCCGGGAGGAAAGGACAGACAAGGTCCCACCTAAGGAAGCCTAGAGCATCCCCACTCCCACCCCAGGCTTCTGCCGCCTCTGGGCTCTCTACTGCCCCCTGCTGGTCTCACTCTCTAAGCCTGTAGCGGAGGCTCCAGGACGAGTCCTTAGCACTGGGGCTCCTGGGCTGTGTCCGAGAGCCTTCTTCCCTTTCCTGTGGCTCTCACTACCACCACCCACCCTGAGCACCTTGGACATGGCTTCCAGACATCTATCTGGCTTTACTTTCTTTGGCTCCTCACTCTTCGCACATTTCCTCTAATAGACTCTAAAAGTTTGATTTCCTTTAAAAACGTGAGTCTTTCATCACCTCCAGCACAAGTCCAGTTTGCACTGGCACATGGCTTATCCTCTTCCTCTGGGAAATGTATTTGGGGTTGAAGGTGGAATCACTGGCAAGTTGGCCAAGCTCAGTTCTCAGCCATCAATCCTTCATATTCAACCTGCACTTTCTTTAACATGGAGCCACCATGCCTGACCCTGTCCTCCTCCAGGGTCAGAGGTCATACACTGAGACACACCTGTTTCTGGTGACCACTCCTGCCCACTGTTGGAGAACCAAGGCCCAGAGGAGCAGGCCCTTTTGGGGATGGGCAGGGGCTACAGCTGCTGAACTGAGAGCAAGGCCTGGACTTCCCTTTTCAGTGGGTCTGTTTCTGAGAAAAGACTGAGGCAGCCCGAGGTGGAGGAGTGTGAAGGAGAGACCCAGGTGAAACAACATTTCTGCACCTGCCTCAAGTGGGACGCTCACTGGTTATGCATTAACAGGGACCCCGCCGCGTGGCAGGCCCCAGGCTGCAATCAAAAACCGAATGGGCATGTTTATAGCCAGCAGCCTTCCAATAAATTAACTCTCCTGCCAAAAATTTGCCCTTTCCCCTTTTTCATGTCAGCCTTGTCACAAAGCTGAAATGACAGGTGAGCAAACAGCAACGAAGAGCTGAGAAAAAAGTGTGCGCCTCTGCAGGTCCACAAAGCTCGCCTCCGCCTGACCTGAGCCGCTATCGCCTGGGAACAGTCTGTGCAGATAATGGAACTGCCTGAGGGTGGGCTGGCCTGGAGCTCTGAGCCCTAGGAGGCCTCAGAGGGGAAGGGAGGAGGTGGTGCAGGGGTGGGGGCAGTGGGGAAGGAGAAATACACTTCATCTCCACGGGATGGGGCCTCTGAGTTTATTGTACTGGATGTTGAGAAGCAATGGGGGAGCAGCTGTCTCTAAGGGCCCCCCAGCAGGAGCGAGGGTGACAAGGGAGGTTGGGATTCTGACCATCCACAGCTGCTTGGCATTTGCCATGAACACTGACAACAGGAGCTCAAGGTCACATGAATAGTAAGTGTGAGAGCCGGCATGGAACCTGGGCAGGTTACAGGAGCTTGTGCTCTGACCTCCATACTTCCCAGCCTCTTGACTTCCAGGAAATGCTGGGGCAGCCTCCTGTCCTGCGGAAACCTGTGCACCTATTCTACAGATGTCCTCCTCATCACTGTCTCCCACATAGGCCTTCCGGAGGGGCCAGGAACCTCCTCTTCCCAAGGCTGTGGTTCATGGCTCCAAGTCCTGTCGCCTGGAGACAGTGAATGAGAAGTGACACATCTGGTGGGGTTTCCTGGAAGGTCACTAGGGTTGCATTCTCCATGAAAGTCCAACCCCAGTGCCTGGGTCCAGAAGCATTTCAGGACACTTCAGATATGAAGCTAAATAACATGACCTATTCACTGAAGGGGTCCTAAGCATTCCAGGATGATCAGTTCATCTCCTACCTTCATGGGTTCTGGCCATGCCACTATTGACCAATGCTGATGACTAGCACCTTGGGGCATCTTAGATGCTGCCAGCTGCATATCCTTGGTACCCAGTCACAGCTGAGCCCCATCTTTACTTCTTCCACCAGCCTAGGCATCCTTATCCCCAGTGACAAACACTGATGTCCACTAGAGCCCACCTGTCCATGGAGCCCACCTGCTGGACATTGCTCTGGATAACTTTAAATAGGCACCACAGACATGTAGAGGCTATCGCTGGGATGGGAGGGCCTCCAGGTGCCTACCCTTTGGCACCAGCCCCTGGACCACCATGATCATCAGCTCCACGGGCCCAGGGCTGGGGCAGGTGCTTGCAAGATTAGTGAAGGTGGCCTCCCCCATCCTGAACATAGAAACATTGAATGGAAAGTGCACAGTGGACACACAGAACACCTCCGTCACTCAGGGGCCATGTGTAAGGATGTGCAAGGACTTACGTTATGTTAAGCATTGAGGTAACTGTGGAAAAAGAAGAAAGCCGAAAGGAGCTTCCCAAGAGTTGGACCCTGACAAGGCCCATACAAGGAAGTCTCTCTCCCAGCTTAGGAATTTGGAGGAGAGAGGCTTCTAGGCAGGGAGTTGTTTATCCTGGGGGATTTTGTTCAGCAGGCGCTCCCCCTACCCCCCCAAGGGTCCTCCCCCTGCTTTCTCTTTAATTGGTCTTTTCATTGGGGCAGAAGAGATGAAAGACCTGGGTGGTTTTCCCCAGTCAATTCAATTATCCTTTGGCTCAGTTGCCTTTTATCACCTTGAATGCGAGGAACTAGGCAAGTTTGCTCCTGTCTCTCTCTCCCTCAGCTCTGCGTGCTGTTTTTTCTTCCCTTCAATGCCTATGGCATCACTCATTCTTCCTTTCATTCACTGGAGTATGCCAACAGACAGCATCTCTGCCCTGAAGACTTTCAGTCACACTCCTGGTATTGCCCTTTCTTTCTCATGGCTTTCTTTATCTCTCCATTCTTTGAAGATCTCTTGTTTAAGCAACTCAAGTCCTTTGACACTTGCCCAAGAAAGTCAACTAACAAATTCCTCAAGGGTGGGGCTATCGTTAGGACCCTGTCTACTTCTGCTAAGCTCAGAGGAGCTCCATTAATTCCCCCAGAAAATTAAACAGAAGTTAAAATAAACATTTCCAAAGTTATGTTTTATGATGTGCTACTAAAATGCTACCCCTTCTTCTCTTTTCTCAACTCAATTATGGACTATTAGTTTACTTTGTGGTATTAAATGACTCTTTATTTCTCCTGGACTGAATTTTTATTGTCGCTCTAGCCCCAGCCCTTTGTCTCGCCCGGCCCCTCCGTGCCCATAACTGTGGAGAATTTCAGGAAGGGAGGAGGAGGGGGAGGTGGTTTCTGAATGTGGGTAACACTCCAAACAAGTTCTGCTAATCTCAGGTGAAACTCTTTGCTCAGAAACTTTATGGCCAGTGGGAATGGATGGTTTGTGTTTGCTCTTCAAATAAAGGAACCTTGGAGGCAGAGAAGGGCATTTTCTGTGGAGCTGCTGACTTTGGAAATTTTGAGCCCTCTTCCTTATCGGGCCTGTTTATTACAGGTTTCATAAATGTTTTATGAGGGAATGGTGAGGCCCTGCTGACTAGGGGTGGTGGCAGCTGTCTCCAACTTTCCACATTGTTGACAAGATCAAAGGACAGATTTACCACCTGATAAGATTGGGTGGATAAGATAGGGCGGAATCCCAAACTGACTGGCTTCTTGCTTCCATGCCCAGGGGTAAACAACATGGCTGGATCTGGTGCCTTTGCTTCTCTTGCCTTGCCTGCTTTGTTTCTAGCATCATTTGTAGAACCAAGTGGACCTCCCAAGCGATTCCTGCCCCTAAAAGCCAATGACTATTTCTCCTAAACAATTTTAGAATTAAAAAAACAGTATATGTTTTAAAGTTTTAAATGATCTGAGCACTTCAATCCCTGCTCCATTCACCCAAGTGACACTAATTTTAAAAAATGTACAATGGGAAATAGAAAAAAATGAGTGTAATGAAAATCATCTATGGTCAAGTAAATCATCTCTTCAACACTAACATTGTCAGGTAGAGAAATTGTATTGACTTTATTCCCAACATTTTACTACAGTTGCCTTGAAGATCTTTGAGAATGTTTTTAAAATCTGTCTCATTATTATTGGAAATTGGAAACTTCCCTTTATCACTAGAATGCTTTTTTTTAGAGACAGGAAAGAATTCTTTCCTGAGTCAAAAGACGTTTCTCTGCTTTTCCAGAAATATCCCGCTACTCGCCTTCTCCGTAAGTCACCTGGTCCTTCTGATCCTGGCTACCCTGTTGGTGTTGGGCCAGATGGATAGACCCAGAGGCCTCTGCCTATTTTGGAATGGATTCTAAGGATATGAAGCATGTTCTGGCAACGGTAAGCACACATCCACATAACTGATTCATTATAGCCGCCTGAGTCTGTCCTCAGCAAAATATTAAGGGACTATTTTATAATCCGCGTTGTTCTGGGAAGGTGGTATAGCAGAAGTCTTGCTTACCTTGATTTTGTGTTTCTAAGCTCCCTTCTCCCCATCCTGAGCTTTCCCCTGAGTTCCCCAATTTTTCTCTGCTGAGGTGCTCTCCCTGTCCATCTCTCCCCTCGCCCACAAGCCTGCCCTCCGGAGTAAGGCAGGCTCTCATCTCAATATGTCTCTCTTTCAAATGTGCCTGCTGTGTGTCCTGAGGACTCTTTGAAAGTAATTTGATAAACTAATCCCCATTTACGTGAGATGGATATCAGATAGCTCTCATTTCATATACCTACTCCCCTCCCTCAAATTTGCAAATTTGCAGAATATTGAGTGGTAGTAGTGGTATTTCCACCATTAGTTGGGGATCACCCCGCATGCCCCCAACCCTGCATGTTAATCTGACCATTGTTCTATGCAAACCTGTTGTCTTCCGAGCCGCTTCTTTAGCCTTCTGCTCTAGCGCCAGGATCCAGGCACAGGGCACACACAGTAATGGTCCCGGGTTAGAAACACGCCCCTTCCCCGGTCCTGGGCATGGGCTAGGGCCAGGACTCCATTGTCTAAGTTGCATTTAGGAGGCTAAAATCATACCATGTTCTGTAAATGCTTCTCAGGAATACTTCACAGGGACTGAAGGGCTGGCCTTGGATGAAACCAGGCCTGGAAAAACAGAGGAAAAGACAATTGGAAAAGGATTTGGGGGTGGGGGAAAGGAGAGGTGTTTTAAAAACTTGTGTGGAAGCTCAGAAGCAGCAATGTATGCCTGGGAGGTAGATTTCATTCACTGGAGAAGGGGTGGCCTCTTCTCCAGTCCCTCATTTAAAATTAACCCTCAAGGAGGGGGGTTGTTACCTGGTGAGGGTGAAAAAAGGGTAACTATTGTATTGTTCTGTACACCTGAAACTAACAATAAAAAAAAAATTAGAAACAAAAAATAAATAAATAAATAAAATAAAATAAAATTAACCCTCAAAATATGGAGCCCAGCCCTGCTGCCCCCAGTCCGTGTAGCAAAGAGAGGCCTCCAAGGACAGCATTTGGTGCACTTCATCTCCTTGGGGATAAGGGGGAAGGGTGGCATGTCAAAGACGTACGCATCCGTGTAAAGTGCAGACTCTCAGGCGGCAGCATGCTGAGGCGACCTTGCAATCCACACCTGAACATGGGTCCCCTGATGCTTCTGATGCAGGATACAGTCTACACCTTGTAAAGGCTGACCTGGTCTGATGAACAAGCCCTGAGCCCCAGCTGGGAGGTGGGAGAGCCATTTGTCTAGTCTCCCATTTGCCTCTCATCTGCAACATGACCTGAACAAGGCACCTGGCCTTAGTGGGTTATAAGAACTTCAAGCTTCAACAGCCTCAAACCTTAATACCATCTCCAAAATTCAGAGTCCGGTTTAATATCTAGTTATTTGCTTGGGTCATATCTTGGGGTCACCAAGCTCTGGAGAGTAGTATATCTTTCTACTTTGATCAGGAAGACCTTCTTGGCAAAGGAATGACTCTAACTCTCCCCGATGGCTTCGTGTGCCAGCCTGACCCCGGGTTCCTGCAACCCACAAGGTCAATTGGCCACACTGGCCAAATTTCTGTTTTCCAAGCTGTACAGTCTCTCACCCCACATCTTCACGAGCAGCACTGTATGGTTAAGGGCACAGCCATTTCTGTCATTTACTAGCCATAGGACCTTAAGCAAGTCCCTTAGCCTCTCATAGCCTCAGTTTTTGCATCATTACAACGGGAATAATAATACTAGTACCTCCCTAATAGGGTTTTGGGGTATAGTTAAAAGAATTCACATACAGTAATACCTTGGTTTGTGAGCATAATTCATTCTGGAAACAAACTACTCATATTGCAAGACATCGCTTGTTTACCACATTAAAATGTATTAGAAATGTTATTTCGTCTTGCAGAATACTCGCAAACCATGTTACTCACAATCCAAGGTTTTACTGTATATATGAAATGCTTAGCTCTGTGCCTGGCACACAGTGAGTAACCGTTAGGTGTAGTTATAATTATTGTCGTTAGAGCACTTTACAGTTTACAAAGACCTTCCATATATATTACATGTTCACATGATTTTCATAAAGACTCTTGGAGGGGACAAGTAAATTCATTGTGCAAATCAAAAAATTGCGACTCAGAGAAGTGGTGACAGTAACGGTGCTAATTTTTTCAGACTCCAAGCCGGGGCTGTCTGTGATTCACAAGGATAATTCTTATTTGTGTTGGTACAGTCTCCTATTTTCAAGGATTAGGTTCATGGTTGTAAAAGTATTTTGTACCCACAGCAGCTCTCAAGGGCGTTTGTAGAACAGTGGGTGTGGTGACATCTTACAAGCTGTGTCTGGGCTTGGGCTGTCCTCAGCAGGCTGGCTGGTGGGATGGCTGTGTGCTGTGGGGTGCAGGGACATCTCCTTCTCTCCTCTATCACTCTGTCCCTGTGTCCTAGGCCACTATGCCCTATTCGGATCATGATGTAGGGAGAGAAGTAGAACTAGAGAGCAAGTGGCCTGGGAAGATGGGGCATCTAGAGTACAAACTCCAAGTTGGAACTGCTATGCTGACAAACTCAGTGTCTGGAGCCTGGACCCAGTGCTTCTGCCAAGCCTGAGCTCTGGCTTGGGTCTGGAGGATCAAAGCGTGTGTGGGTACTGGGCTGAAATCACCTGGAAAAAGGTGTGCCTTCTAAAGAGACAGAAGCAATGTGTTTGAGGCAGTGTGGGCTGAGCCAGTCCCGGAGAGCCTCTGAGTGACATGGGGCCTGGGGAGGTTCTAGGGGCTGAGAGGTGGGGAGAGGTTGTTTCCATCCAAGCAAGTCAGGTCAGGTAGTACCCAAGGTTTTGACGCCATGTTCTAGATAGAGAAAACCTAGACTGATCGCACTCCAAGGGCATTAGGGAAGACTGATAGGCTTGACAGCAAAAGGGAGTGGATTAGAAACAAAGGGAGTTACTTTTGTGAAGGCAACGTTTTTTTCTGGGGGTGTTGGACTCAGAAGCACAATATGGGTCTTAGAACCCTTCAATGTGGCCACACAGTTGGCTAGAGATGTACCAGGAGGCAGTTTCAGGGGCCTATGGTTTGGACCATTCCTTTCTTCTCTTCCCTGAAAAGTGTAGACTATAGATTCCTATAAAAGCTTCTGGGAAATTGTCTACTTGCAAGAGGCCCATGCAGGTGGCAGGAAGAGAGTGAGCTGAGCCGCACAGGACATGGGCAGTACAATTCCCTTTGCTAGAGTGTCTGCCAAAGTCTTCCCAGACCTGCCCTTGGCCCCAGGCAGGCAGGCAGGCAGGCAGGCCCTGAGGAGAGGGCAGCGGCTGCGAATGAGCCATCTGGGCCCCACCTAGGCCTGTGGCCCTGCTTTTTATGGTCAAGTCCATGGAGGAGGCTGGGCTTGGGGTTGGGGTTGGGGCTGGGGTGGGGGTGCTGAAGAAGGTGAAGAGGCAACTTTAATTATCTGTGAAATTGTTTCTAAAACATTATTGACTCAGATTATTGGCCACAAATTTTCCCCTGAAATCAGAGAGTAATAGGCTTTTACAGTGCAGTAAAAAGCGTATTAGCTGATTCTGGGGTTGTCTCGCCTTTCATTTACTCCACCGTTTTATCAATATTGCCATAATTTGACACTTGTGAATAGAGGAAGATTGTAAAGTGTTCACAGATCCCGTAAACTGTACCAAATAGAGATTAGTATTACTACTAAGTTTAAACCCTAGTAAAAGATAATTAAACTGATGGATGTGGCTGTAAATCTGCCTTTTATCAAGTGCTGGCTCTCGTGCGGGCAGTCTCAGCCTTATTATTTTACAGCATCATTAATGCTCTGGCAGGTCCAGCGCCGTGAGTGGATGCTGCTGCCTGTTGAGTGAGGAGACAATAAGATATGTAAGATATGCCAAAAAATTCTGCGCCGGCTCTTCTCTTCTCGGTCACATCATCCAGCTGTGATTGGAGTCTCCATGCTAGACTGCCAGCTGCTGAGGGGCAGGTCCAAATAAACCAGGGGTGTCCTCCAGCCACTGCCCATTCTGGTCCTCTGGCTCTGTAGTGGTGGGCCCTAGGTTCTTTAGAGGCTTCCATTTCTGGCACTCTTGAATGCAATCCTTTTCTAGAAGCTCCTATGGGGCCTCTGCTTTCTGCTGAGACAGTGTTACATGTGGCCAAATAACACTGCTCCCGGAGAAAATAAAACTGCCAAACCACAACTCGGTGGAGATAGCTGAAACGCAAGCATACTCTTAATTGGCACCATGGTAACCATGTTTGAGAGGCTCAGTCCGAGCAAGGAGATGCTGTTCACAGATGGGTCATAGAAGCTTTTTCCGCCTTTGACAAGGGCTGGCCGTGGGGCAGTGGACCCACAGGGGTCACCCCTCTCTGAGGATGCCATGCTAAGGAATAACTAGTGGGCGTTCCCTCCCCACCCTTCTTACATGTCCACAAGCTGACCTAAGCCTTGGCCAACAGCAAAACCAAAGAGCCAAGGTCGGGTCAAGCCTGTGGGCCTGGGATCCACTCTGGTGAGGGGCACACGTCCCAAACACGGCATGCATGTGTCTACTTCATCCTCTATCTGGTCCCTACTCTCAGGGGTCATTGGGAAGTGACATATGCTACTTGCCACAAATCCATTTCCCTCCCATGGAAGTGGTGCCAACCAGATGCATGAGACATTGTGAGGCAGAGTAGGTAGCAGTAGGGGTGGGTTCTGTGTCTCTGACTCAGGCCTGGTTGTTACCCTTGGGGCCCCAGGTACTGTAGAGTCAGGTGGTGGCTTCTTTAGGTGTTAGTCTTCCTGGACCGCCCAAGAAGGGGTTTACTTAGATACCTTCAATGCCTTTTGAATCTCAGTTGACCAGCACCCCATTATTTATGGAAAAGAGAGCCTGTTTATGGAGAAGAGGGCCAATGCTCTTCTGCGTACCTACTCTTGACCTTGGCGATGACCCTGAATCACTGCCTGAGGGTAATTGGGATCAGGGCCTTCTGCCTGAACTGGTTGACTAGGCCAAGTTCTTAAGCCACGGGGCGAGACTTGCTCTTTGGCTGGCCTTGGCTGCAGAAACTGGATCCTGGAGAACAAGGAAATAGTCCTACAGGAGAGTCATCTGGGAGAGACTGCATTTGGCCACAGCAGATAAACACATTTTTTTCCCTTTTTTATTGCCTAAAGCTAAGCGATATGTACCTTGGTTGGAATCAGCAGGCTGAAAGTTCAAGAGATAAGCAGCTTCCCTTGGCATGAGTGATCAGCAGGCCCAGCAAGGGGTGGGGGGGCTTGTTCGGGAGGCCTCCCGTCACCTTTTGAACTTGGGGCTTGATGCCCTTTTGCTGTTTCATAATCTCTAGAGGCAGGGAGCATGAGAGAGTGAGCAGACAGGAGGCAGACGCTGGACTAGGCCTCACCTTAGTCAGTGTACCATGGTGGTGTGATTTTTCTTCCCAATTCCAAGATGAGCTATGCCCCTCGAGAGGATGGCAGCAAATATTTAGGGTTCTATTGTGTGCCGGGCCTCAAGGCTCCAGAGCCAACCTAGGGCTAAGGCCTGCCCGCAGGGAGCTCAGAACCCCAAGTGAAGCTTATAGCACACTCATCAGTTCTGCCTCTGTTTATGGTGCTGCTGGGGAAAGGTGGCCTCAGTTAGGGTGAAGTCATTTCCAGCACTTGTAATTTTGTGGTGCTCTTGTTAAAAATGTTGCTTCCTGGGAGCCCTCCCCAGGGCTACTGTGCAGGGATGTTGATACACTCAAGTTGGGGGGCTCTTGGCCTAGGTCTGGCTACCCGGCCCTGTGGTGTGAATGAAGAAGGGGAGCACTGATCTCAGCAGTGAAAGAAATCACACTGACCCTTTACTGAGAAGCTGATGAAGGCAAGAGCTTTATTTCTGTAAACAAGCAAATGATTGTAGTTACAAAGGCATGTGCAGTGTCTAATGAGTGAACCACCTAGGGGTTCTCCCCTGCTTTGGACATTTGAATGTTTGCTTTGACATGAGCATGTGGCAATGAAAACAGTTCTGTACACATAGGCAAAAACCTGAGGTGCATGCCGCTTCACAGAGGTTCTCGATGAGAAAGGTGACCTGGGACTCCTGTGGTGGGAGCCAAGCTGAGGCCTAAAGAAAAAAGAATTGGGTGCCATTAGCACACAAAAAATAATCCGTTCCCAAAATGTTATAATAAAAATGATTTCTCCGGTTCTGAGCCTACTCATTTACCTCCTCCTTCTACAAGTGCTTATTAAATGCCTCTGTGCCCAGTACTCCCCCGGAACTCCCAGGGGAGTGGAGGAGACAGACAGGTGAACACGCGTACTAAATGTGATGGCACAGACAGCACAGGGTCCTAAGCCAGACTCATTTCTTCCAATACTGCTGTGGAGTGCATGTGTGTGCGTGTGCGTGATCATGTGTGTGTGCATGCACATGCGTAAGAAACATGCACACACACATATCCATCAGACTTGCTCCTAGACCTGGTCATGCCTCTGAGCTCATGGCTTCCTGATTTGAAAGCTCTCACTTTGGGAAATTATGACTTGTACGAATTTAGCATCTGACAAACATTTTCTTTCCTCGCATGAGCTATTTTTCAGTTAAATGAATATATGCCATGTTTGAGATTATGTCCCTTAAAAGTGTCACCTTTGATCCGAGCAGGAGGTGGGGAGAAAAAAAGAACAAATTAAAAACAACAACAACAACCCAAAACAAAACCTCAGGTGCTATAACCTGGAAAAATGCTAAGAAGACGCGGGCTGAGGCTGACTGTAAAACACGCTTGGTGCTTAAGCTAATAAACCTGACTATCTTGAAGAGTAAACACCATCTTGTTTTGCCAACTATTAGATTTTTACTACTCTCCAATAAAGTGAGCACATTATTCATTTCAAATAATATTCCATGTGCTGTTTCCTAAAGATTATCAATTGAAAGAGATGTCAATAATTTCCACTCTTTAAATTAAGCATAATAGGCTTTTATAGCACCGTATAAAGATATCGAAGGCAAAGGCTGCCATCACAACAGCGAGGTTTCTCTTTGATCTGTCAGTACAGCCCCAATTTGACACTTGAGAGCAGAGGATGCTTGTAAAGAGCCCACAGACCCCATAAAGCTGCTAACACTTGGGTTCATCGTGCAGCTCATTTTGGGCCCAGTAAAGGGATGATTTAAGTAATTAATGGGGCTGTCAGCATGAATGGTTATCGCACTTGTCCTCTTCTCCTATGCGTCCTGGGAATCCCAGTGCTTGGTGTTTACTTATCAGCAATAACCAGGGCTGGAAACATGCAGAGAAGACCATTTTCTGTTCAGGTGTCCCCTGGCCACCGATCAGCTTCTGTTTGGGGTGTTTCTGTGGAGGTGTGACATCATCGTTGTTCCCATAGACAACTATGACAGCTTATCACAGCTAGTTTTGAATAGTTTCATGGAGGCTGCAAACAAGTCCTCAGGTGTTCGGTATACACTTGTGTATGTACATGTGCACTCGTGTGTGTGTATGTGCTTGTGTGTGCATGTATATGTGATAGTGGATCTGGGAAGGACATTTAACTGTGTATTAGCCTCACCTCTGACCTGGCTCATGTGGCAAAGGACAGGCTGGGAGCTAGGGCACAGACCACTGGGGGCAGTTTGGGCCCCTTTCCCGGCTCCCAGGATAGCCCCCGTCACCACTGATTTATTAGACATTTCTTTGAGTCTGCCCACTCATTTCACCCTCCTGCAGGCCGCAGCTGCTGTTCTGAGGCCAAGCCCACCTCTTCCCAGAGCGGGAAAGGCAAGGATCCCTCACCAGCTCTGTGTTCCTTGGGTCCTCACTCTGGGGCAATTGCCATCACAGCGGAGAAACGTCACCCTGACCCCAAGGCTAGTCTCCCTTCTTCAGGGCCTCAGGAGGCCACTGGACCTGGAGGGGTCAGCTTATGGTTCTGGGTCTTAGAGACCACTGGAGGGGGCACTCTATGAGAGCATCGTGTTCATCTGGGGCACGAGCCAGCTCAGACCCTCCTGCTGGATGAAGGAAGGCTCACAGTGAACAGGTATGCCCTCCAGGTCACCCAGTCACCCACTAGGAGGTAACTGCTGGTTTTCATGGGTAGGACTTGCAGTGGGGTTAACAAGGCCTACCAAATGGGCTCATTTCCGGGATTCAGACACCATGGAAACTTGCAGTACATTTTGGTCCAAAGCCACTAACCAAATTTGAACTTTGGTGACACCAGTACTCACCCAGAATCCTAGCTGCTGAGCACCATGAGACCCGAGGATTTGGAGTCTGAGTGGGCCCCTAAGGGGCGGGAAGGGGGTGTTCTGAGTCTGAGTCCCCAGTCTCTCCCCTGCTTTCCCTTCTCCGCTTTATTCTGGCAGTGACCATGCCAGCTGAGGGTTTCTCAACACTCTGCATCAGAATTCCTAGGGGAGTTTTGGTAAGATACCAATGCCTGGGTTCTACCCCAGAAATTTGGATTTCTGTTCTGGTAATTTTTTTTAAAGTGTTTTTGAAAATTTGTAAAAGTAAGCTTTTAAAAAATTGTGGTAAAATATGCATAACATAAAATTTGCATTTTAACCATGTTATGTGTATAGTTCAGTGGCATTAAGTACATTCACAAGTTGTGTAACCGTCACCACCATCCGTCTCTTGAATTCCTCTCATCTAGCAAAGCTGGAACTCTGTACCCATTGAACAATAACACCCCTCCCCTCCCCCCACTCCCTGGCACCCACCATTCTACTCCTGTCTCTATGGATTTGACTCCTCTAGGGGCCTCATATAAGTGGAATCATCCAGTATGTGTCCTTTAGTGTCTGGCTTATTTCACTCAGCATAAAATCTTCAAGGTTCATTCATATTGTAGCATGTGTCAGAATTTCCTACCTTTTTAAGGCTGAATAATATTCCATTATATGTATATGTCACATTTGTTTATTTGTTGGTAGATATTTGGGCTGTTTCTACTTTTCGGCTATTGTGAATAATGCTGCTACGAAGATGGACGTATAAATATGTCTTTGAGTCCCTGCTTTTGTTTCTTGTGTGTATATATGTATATCTACGAAGTAGAATTGCTGAATCATATGGAAGTTTTATGTTTAATTTAGAAAAAAACCTGCCAGACTGTTTTTTATGGCAGCTGTACCATTTTCCATCCCCACCAACAATGCACACAAATTCCAACTCTCCATATTTCTTACCAACATTTGTTATTTTCTGTTTGTTTGATAACCATCCTAATGGGTATGAGGTGATATCTCATTATGGTTTTGATTTGAACTGTGAATTGATACTTAAAAATAATTTCCCTGGAGGTGCCAGTGAGCGCCAAAGCTGAGAACCGTTGAGTTAATGGCTATCATTTTTTGAGCCTGTGTGATTTCCTCCCAGGCAGTCCTAAGTAGTCATTTATCCCCCACAACAACTCAGTGAGGTAGAAACCATTCTGGTTCCTATAGATGAGAGAATTAAGCATGCAGAGGTGAAAATCATTCATCTAGTAGGTGATGGGGCCAGAATTTAAGTCCACATCTGTGGGCCCCAGGACCTTGGCCTCTTGGTCACTTGGCTGTTTAGCTCTTGGCTAAATGATCTCATTTAGGGACCTTCCACCTCAGGAAGAGTATGTGAAAGGACATAAGTTGGCTCTAACTTGCATGGGGTCAATACAGCTTCAAAACAATGTAAAAATGAAGTCTTTACTTTCATTCTTGAAAGGAAGTAAGGAGGTTTAATAGAGAAGAGTTGTTTAATTCTAAATCATCATAGTTCTTTCTCTTTAAGTGATAGTTATTTTACGCTCATTAATTCAAATAAAACTGGAGCTTACGTGTTTTCAGAAGAGCAGAAAACTGGAATCCACTTCATTGGTGCCTCCTGTACTTAACCAAGAGCCTAGACCTGGGCTGAGTGTTAGACTGTGCGTATGACAATAGTGCCATCTTGTGGGAAATTAAAATGTGGCTGTCTACACCTGTAGCGACTTACCCCTAAAGCTAGGATTCTGCAAATTCTGTACATAGAACTGTCTAGATCTATTTCTGGTCAAGGGGAAGTAAAGAATCATGCTCTTTCAAACTAATTTATACTGTTGGGGGCGAAAGTCAAAATCATGGCCCCGGATGGCAGATCTAGTTATTGTTCTCTTTGCTCTCCGACACTACTGCCCAGCGGGGAAGCTGAGGCTGGGGCCACTGGGGTGCTGGTGAGAGGGTTATTTACCCCAGCAACCATGCTGTCAACCTCCCCACAGGGGCAAGGAGGGAAAATCAAGGCCTAGGATGTATACCCTGATTGTCTTTAGTTTAGAACAGGCAGGAAACATCTCTTCCTCGCTCCCTCCCCTCTTCTTCTTGCCTCTCCTCCTTCATAACTACTTTATTGAGATATAATTTATATGCCATACAATTCATCTATTTAAAGTGTACAAATTTAGAATACTCTTATCACCCCCAAAAGAAACTCCATACCCTTTAGTCATTATCCCCCAATCATCTCATCTCTCTGAGGCCCTGCCAACCACTAATTTCTTTCTCTATCAATTTATTTATTCTGGACATTTCATATAAACAGAATTATATGGTCTTTTGTGAATGACTTCTTTCACTTAAAATGTTTCAAGGTTTATCCATTTTAACATATGTTAATATTCATTCCTTTTTGTTGCTGAATAATATTTCATGGTATGCATGTAACATATTTAATTTATCCATTCATTAGTTGATAGCCATTAGGGTTTTTTTCCCTTCCTTTTTTGTCTATTTTGAATAATGCTGCTGTGAACACTCAGGTATAAGTTTTTTGTGTGAATATATGTTTTCATTTCTTTCACCTTGGAGTGAAATTGCTGGGTAAAATAATAACTCTATGTTTAATGTTTTGAAGAGCTGTCAGACTGTTTTCCAAAGTGGCTGCACCATTTTACATGGCCACCAACAGTGTATGTATGTTTCAATTTTCCACATCACCAACATTTGTTAATGTCTGTCTGTTTTTATTTTTTACTCTAGCCATCCTAGTGGGTATGAAACGGTATGTTTTGATTTCTATTTCCTTAATGGCCAAGGATGTTGAGCATCTTTTCATGTAATTATTGGCCATTTGTGTATCTTCTTTGGAGAAATGTCTACTTAAGTTCTTTGCCCATTTTAAACTTAGGTGATTTGTCTTCTTGTTATTGAATTGTAAATGTTCTTTATATATATTTTTAGATATAATTTTCTTATTAGGTATATGATTTGCAAACGTTTTTTCTCTTTTAGTGGGTTGTTTTTTCATTTTCTTGAGGTATCCTATGAAGTGCAAAAGTGTTTAATTTTGGTGAAGTCCAACTTATCTATTTTTTCTTTCATTGCTTGTACTTTAGGTCTCATATTTAAGAAAAGCGTGCTGAATCCAAAGTCACAAAGATTTACTCCTTTGTTTTTTTTTCAAGAGCTTACAGTTCTATCTCTCGTTAAAAAAATTTTATGTTTATATTTTACAATATTATTACCAATGTAGCTTTAGTTACTACCTCCATCATATCACATAATTATCATTTTGTTTTTTGGTGAGAATATTTAAGATCTAGTCTCTTAGCAACTTTGAAGTATGTAATACAGTACTGTTGACTGTAGTCATAATGCTGTGCATTAGATTCCCAGAACTTATTTATCTCCTAATTGCAAATTTGTACCATTTGACCAATATCACCCCAATTTCTTCATTCCCCCAGGCCCTAGTAATCACCCTTCTACTCTGTTTCTATGAGCACAGCTTTTTTAGATTCCACATATAAGTGATATTGTACAGTATTTGTTTTTCTCCCTGTGACTCATCTCACTTAGCATAATGCCCCCAAGGTCCATCTATGTTGTCACAAATGGTAGAATTTCTTTCTTCTTATGGCTGAATAATATTCCATTGTATACCATTTTGTTTTTTTTTAATTTTTTATCTCGGGTTGTTTCCATATCTTGGCTATTGTGAATAATGCTTCAATAAGCATGGTAGTGTAAATATCTTTTCTATATTCTGTTTCATTTCCTGTGTATATATACCCAGGTGTGGGGTTGCTGGATTCTTAATTTTTGTGAGTGGTGTAAGATAGGGGTTCATTTTTATTTTTCTGCATGTGGTTATCCAGTTTTTTCAACACCATTTATTGAAGAAACTTTTCCCCATGGGGTATACTTGGCTCTCTGTCAAATATTATTTGACCATGAATGTGAGAGTTTATTTCTGGGCTCTCTATCCTGTTCCATTTGTTTATCTGTCTGTTTTTGTTCTAGTACCGTACTGTTTTGATTATTATAGCTTTGTTTTATGGTTTGAAATCAGGAAGTGTGAGGCCTCTAGCTTTGTTCTGCTTTCTCAGAATTGCTTTGGCTATTTAAGGTCTTTTGTGGTTCCGTACAAATTTTAGAATTGTTTTATCTATTTCTGTGAAAAATGCCATTAAAATTTTGATAAGGATTGCATTGAATCTACAGATGGCTTCAGGTAGTATGGGCATTTGCTAAAGTATATGACATATATAATATACAATACTAAAATATTAATCCTTCCAATCCATGAACACAGGATATTTTTCCGTTTGTTTGTACCTTCTTCAATTTCTTTCCTCAAAGTCTTGTAACTTTTATTATACAGATCTTTCACATTCTTGGTTAAATTTATTCTTAAGTATTTTACTGTTTTTGATGCTATTATGAATAGGATTGTTATATTTATTTCTTTTTCATATATTTCATTGTTAATGTATAGAAATGTAACTGATTTGTGTATGTTTATTTTATATCCTGCACGTTTACTGAATTTGTTGATGGATTCCAATAGTTTTTTTTTTGTCTGTTTGTTTAGTATTTTGGATTTTCTAGATATAAGATCAAATCATGGGCAAATAAAGACAACTTTACTTCTTACTTTCTGATTTCAATGTCTTTTATTTCTTTATCTTGCCTAATTGCTTCATCTAGGACTTCCTGTTCTTTATTTATTAACAGTGGTGGGAGTGGGCATCCTCATCTAGTTTCTAATCTTATAGGAAAAGCTTTTAACCTTTCATGATTGAATATGATATTAGTTGTGTTTGTCATATATGGCCTTCATTCTGTTGAGGTATGGTCCTTCAATACCCAATTTGTTGAGTTTTGTTTTGTTTTAGCATGAAATGATGCTGTATTTTTGTCAAATGCTGTTTTTGCAGCTATTGAGGTGATCATATGATTTTTATCCTTTCTTTTGTTAATGTAGTGTATCACATTTATTGATTTGTGTATGTTGGACCATCCTTGCATCTCAGGAATAAATCCCACTTGTTCATAGTCTATGATCCCTTTAATGTGTTGTTGAATTTAGTTTGCTTTTTTTTTTTGAGAATTTTTGCATATATCTTCATCAGGGGTATTGGTCCTTTCTTGTAGTGTTCTTTTCTTTTCTTTTCTTTTCTGGGTAATGCTGGCTTTGTAAAATAAGTTTGGGAGTGTTTCCTCCTCTTTTATTTTTTGGAAGAGTTTGAGAAGAACTGACATTAATTCTTCTTTAAATGTTTGGTAGAATTCACCAGTGAAGAACATCTAGTGCTGGGCTTTTTTCTGTTTTGGGAGACTTTTGATTACTGAGTCAGTTTTTTTACTCATTATTGGTCTGTTCTGATTTTCTATTTTTTCATGATTCAGTCTTGGTAGATTGTATGTTTCTAGGAATTTATCCAGTTTTTTTCTAGGTTACCAAATTTGTTGGTATATAATAATATATAATACTATATATAATATTATATATAATACTATATATAATATTATATATAATTATAATACTCTGTATTTCTGTGGTATCAGTAGTAATGTCTTCTTTTTCATTTCTGATTTTATTTATTTGAGTCTCTTTTTTCGTAGTTAGTCCAGCTAAAGGTTTGTTGATTTTATTTATCTTTTCAAAAATCCAGCTCTCGGGGCCGGCCGAGTGGCTCAGTTTGTTAAGAGCTTGCTCAAGGGTGCGAGCTCTGAGCAACAGGGTCGCCAGGTCGATTCCCACATGGACCAGTGAGCTGCGCCCAAGATGAGCTGCCACTGAGCTGCCAATAGGTGGCAGAATGACTCAGCTGGTGAGAGCACATGCTCCTAACAACAAGGTTGCTTGTTTGAGATGGTGGGCTACACCCACCCACAATTAAAGTCTGAACTTAGAACCTTGAGCTGAGCTGCCACCCAGTTGGCTCAGGAGATAGAGCATGCACTCTTAACAACAAGGCTGCCAGTTCGACTCCCACACGGGATGGTGGTTACACCCACCCGCAACTAATTGAACACAGCACCTTGAGCTGAGCTGCGCGAATGGACTTGGAGCTGAGCTTGCTGCACCCTTCACAACTAAGATTGAAGAACAACAACTTGGCTCTTCCCCTTCCCCAATTCTCCAACACTGTTCCCCTACCCCAATTCTCCAACACTATTCCCCTCCCCCAATTCTCCAATAAATTTTTGTTTTGTTTTTAAAAGCCAGCTCTTAGTTTTATTGATCTTTTCTATTGTTTATCTCATCTCTATTTTATTTATTTCCACTCTGATCTTTGCTATTTCCTTTATGCTGCTAACTTTGAGCTCAGTTTTTTTTTTTTCTTTTTCTGGTTCCTCTAGGAGTAAAGTAGGGTTGTTTATTTCAAAAAATTTTTATGGTATAAAATAGGGGCATCTTTTTCTTAATATATGCATTTATTGCTATAAACTTCTTTATAAGAACTGCTTTCGCACCATCCCATAGGTTTTGGTGTGCTGTGTTTCATTTTTATTTGTTTTGAAATATTTCTGATTTCCCTTTTGATTTCTTTTACCCATTGGTTGTTCAGGGTGGTGTTGTTTAGTTTCCACATGTTTGTAAAATTTTCAGCTTTGCTCTTATTGTTGATTTTTAGTTTCATACCATTGTGGTCAGAAAGATACTTGTATGGCTTCAATATTCTTATATTTTCTAGGGCTCGTTTCTTTGTCCTATCATATGATCTACTCTGGAGAATGTTCTGTGTATGCTTGAGAAGAATGTGTATTCTGCAGCACTCGGATGGAGTGTTGTATATATGTCTGAGGTCCGTTTGATCTGAAGTATGGTTCAAGTCCAATGTTTCATTATTGATTTTCTGTCTGGATGATTTATTACTGCTTGAAATAGGGTATTGAAGTCCTCTGCTATTATTGTATTGTTGTCTATTACTCCCTTCAGATCTGGTAGTATTTGCTCAATATATTTATATATGTTCAATATATTATAATATATATATATATGTGTATATATATATATATATATATATATATATATATTTACAATTGTTATATCTTCTGATGAGTTGACCTTTATCATTATATAATGACCTTCTTTGCCTCTTTGCCTCTTGTTACTGTTTTTGTCTGATATAAATACAGCTACCCCCATTTTCTTTGAGCCTGTGTGGGCCTTTAAAGCTGAAGTGAATCTGCTGAAGGTAGACTGTAGTTGGGTCTTGTTTTTCTTTTTTTATTCATCCTGTCACTCTGTGACTTTTGGTTGCAGAATTCAATGTATTTAGATTTAGGGTAATTATTGATATGTAAGGATTTACTAATGCCATCTTATTAATTGCTTTCTGCCTGTTTTGTAGTTCCATTGTTCATTTTTCCCCCTCTTTTTTTGCCTACCTTCACTAACTGGTGTTTTTCATGATGATATGCTCTGATTCCCTTCTCCCTATCTTTTGTGAATCTATTATGTGTTTTTGCTTTGTGGTTACCATGAGGCTTACTTAAAGATCTTATAGATATAAATGTCCATTTTATGCTAATAGCAACTTAACTTCAATCACATATAAAAACTCTACCCTTTTACATTTCTGATGTCACAATTTACCTCTTTTTATATTGTCTATTTGTTAACAAATTGTATTAGGTACAGTTATTTTTCAACAAATTCTAGCATCTATAGTTATTTTTCATATTCTTTTCCTTTAACCTTTATACTATAGTTAAATAGTTAATATACCATCATATTACATAGAGTTTTCTAAATTGGACTGTATATTTCCCTTTACCAGTGTGTTGTATATTTTCATATGTTTTCATGTTACTAATTAGTGTCTTTTCACTTGACCTTAAAGAACTACTCCAAACATTTCTTGTAAGGCAGATCTAATGATATTGAACTCCCTCAGCTTTTGTTTGTCTGGGAAAGTCTTTATTTTTCCTTCCTTTCTGAAGGACAACTTTGCCAGATATAAAGTCTTCCAGTTTTGAATACATAGTTCCACTCTCTACAAGCCTGTAAAGATTTTGTTGAGAAAACTGTGGACTGTGTAATGGGGTTCCTTTCTAGGTTACAAACTTTTTTTTTTCTTCTGATGTTACTTTTAGGATTTTGTCTTTGTCTTTGACTTTTGACAGTTTTATTATAATGCATCTCGGGGATGACATTTTGAATTGAAATACTGGGGTGATCTTCTAGCTTTATGAACTTAGATGCCCAAGTCTTTCTCCAGGTTTGGAAAGTTCTCAACTATTATTTCTTTAAATAAACTTTCTGCCCCTTCTTCCTCTCTACTTCTTCTGGAACTCAAATGATTCTAATATTTATTATTCTGATGGTTGCCCATAGATCACATAGGCTTTTTTCACTCTTTTCAAAATTTTTTCTCCTCTGACTGAGTTAGAGGACAGGTAACTTAAAATAATTTCCTATCCTCTAAGTCACTGATTCTATCTTCTGTTTGGTCTATTGTAATGTTGATGTTCTGTATTGATTTTTCATTTCATTTATTGAATTCTTCAGCTCCAGAATTTCTGTTTAGTTTTCTTTTATGATTTTTACCTGTTTCTTAAATTTTTCATTTTTTGGTGTGTATTGTTTTTCTGATTTTGTTAAATTGTCTTTCTGTGTTTTCTTATAGCTCATTGAGTTTCCACAAAGCAGGTATTTTGAATTATTTATCAGGTAAATCATAATCACCATGTCTTTGCGTTTGCTTACTGGAGAATTATTGTGATGTTTTGGCAATGTTATGTTTCCTTAATTCTTCATGTTCTTCTGCGTTTTCCATTGCTGTTTTCACATTTGAAGTAGCAGTCTCCTCCTCTTCTCTTTACTAGCTGACTTCAGGTAGGAGGTAATTTTTGTTGGCCCTGCTTTATCTGAGCTTGCTTGGATATACCTGCTCCATGCTTTTTGCTCCCTCTTGTGGCAGAATTCTTAAGCTTATGTCGCCTCTCAATCATTCAATGTACCAGGCTGGCTGCTGGAAACCTTTCTTCTGTTTTCCAGAAGGTGGCACTACAGCTCAAGGTTGTCATTTTTCCCTTGCTCACAGACCCTAGCTTGTTTCCTGTGTGTATTTCCTGTCTACTCCAGCTCACTCTCTCTGCCACCCTTCAGGTACAAAGAGCTGGCTGCAGCATGGAGGGAGGTATGGGTTTGGCACTTCGGGTGTTGGGGGGTTGGCTGCAGGCCTGGTGGGGGGATTTCTGGGTAAGGTTTTCCCAGCATCTTGTGGATGGGCTTGCAGCTGGAGTCCAGAACACAGTCAGCAGGAACTGTGTTCCTTTAGTGCTCTATGATATTTCTATCTGCCTCTTTCCTGATCTTCTTTCCCTCAGTGATGGCGCTTTCCCTTTAATACTCTGGGAGAGAGAGAGGTTTCTTTAGTAGTGTTCTGCACAGCTAGGAAGCCAGGTGATCACTCACTGCTGTCCCCACAGGAGAGATCCCTGGCATCCTGTAGCTCTTAGCTGTGCTGCCTTGGGGGCCGGATGGTACTGGCAAGGTTCCTCTTACCCACTCCATTGTATTCAGACTTGTATTTTTTTAATTTTTCTTTTATTGTTTTTGCTCCAACAGAGTGCTGGGATGACTCCTCTGTAAAACATGGACTTCTACAAGGCTTTTCTGTTTGTGGGTGCTGC
Organism: Hipposideros armiger; assembly: GCF_001890085.2. Lineage (NCBI taxonomy): Eukaryota > Metazoa > Chordata > Mammalia > Chiroptera > Hipposideridae > Hipposideros > Hipposideros armiger. The sequence goes on along the minus strand of NW_017731510.1, from coordinate 3,247,588 downwards.
CCAAATCAGTGTTCTCCAGTTGCTCCCAGACTATGGCCAAGAGGGGCTGAAGCTGGTTTATAGGCTTCTGCCAGTGGCATAGCCCATACTGAGGTCTGTCTGCCTATTACCTGATGCACAGGACACTTGGTGCATGATGCTGGATCCAACTCACACAGAGACGCTTTCATTCACAGATGGATGCTGAACTTTAGTTTTTAAGGGGGGCCCAAAAGGAGGGATCTCTGTGCTGTCCTGATGCTGACATCATTCATTTTCACTTACATTTAGGTCTTTGATCCCTTTTGAGCTATTTTTTTTGTGTGCTTAATATGGGGTAAAGGTTCAACTTCATTTTTGGCATGTGGATATCCAGTTGTCCCAACACCATTTGTTGAAAATACTGTTTTTTTCCCCTTTGAATTGTTTTGCACCATTGATCTAAATCAGTTGCCCATAATATGAGAATTTATTTCTGGAAGGTCAATTCTTTTCCATTGACCTATATGTTTATCCTTATGTCAGTACCACACTATCTTAGTTGCTGGAGCTATATAATACGTTTTGATATAAGGGAATGTGAGTTATACAGCTTTGTTCTTTTTCAAGGTTGTTTTGGCTATTCTGGGTCCCTTGAATTTCTATATAAATTTTTGGGTGAACTTGTCAGTTTTTGTAAGAAGCCAGCTGAGATTTTGATAAGAATTACATTTGATCTATAGATCGCCTTGGGGAATATTGCCATGTTAACAATATTAAGTCTTCTGATTCATAAATATGGAATGTCTTTCCATATATTTAGATCTTAAATTTTTTCCAATAATATTTCGTAGTTTTCAGAGTATAAGTTTTGTACTTCTTTTGTTAAATTTATTCCTAAGTATTTTATTCTTCCTATTGCTATTATAAATGTCTATTTATTTTATTTTGGGCTGTTCATTGCAAATAGATAGAAATACAACTGATTTTTGCATATTGATCTAATATCCTGCAACTTTGCTGAACTTGTTTATTAGTTCTAACAGATTTTAGTTGATTCCTTAAGATTTTCTACAGACAAGATCATGTCATGTTTGCATAGAGGTAGTTTTACTTCTTCCTCTCCAACCTACATTGCTTTGATTGTCTTGTCCAGCTGCCTTGCTAGAACCTCCATACAATAGTGAATAGAGGTGGCAAAGTAATCTTTCTTGAGGCCTGCCTGTGGTTTCATCCAGCTGTATGTCACCTGTTGTTATGTGACATTTTTGGTGATCAAGTGGATCAGAACAGTATTAAGGGCAGGGCCCATGGCCAAATAGCAAAAGATTTTTCTTTATTGTTATTAAAGATGCATCAATTTTTTAGTCAACAGTCTGAGACAGCAGAAACAGCTATTAAAACACCTACCTGTATTACTATCCTAATACAAATTTTTTCATCTTGACCAAAAATACTCTCCATAAAATATTAAATATCTTTCTAAAAACCACAAACATTATGTCAGTATTTGTCCTCATCTACTAGCCTAGTGACTTGCTAGGCTCTTAAGAAAGGAAATTCACACACACACACATTCTTCCCTTCTGCTTACTTTAGTCCCCCAAATCTAGACCAGGTTTAGCTGAAGGTCTGTTCACTCTATTCTCCAAATTAATCAGAATATCGAATGAGCTATATTTGGTGTTGGATATGTTTCGAGATCTGGTCTGCTTGGGTCCTTCAGGGCCATTAGCGTGTGAGGCCTCTGAAAGATGGGAACTCATCTTAGAGTACTTAGGGTGCTATACTCCAGTACCCCAAACGGCGCTTGCCACACAAGCAGCAATCATTATATTTACTGAGCAGGTGAGTAGGAAGCACATTGTAGGCACAGAGATGGAGAGTGATGGGGCGATTGGGGGATAGAAATGGAAACAGATAGAGTCAAGAGTGGGGCTTGGTGGGAAAAGGAAGAGAGGCAGGACCAAATCAGTTCTGTTCATCGCTGTGTTTCTGTGCTTGGTGGTGCCTGCAGTAGATGCTGCTCAATAAATACTATTTTCATAAATGAATGGGTATCAGACACAGAGCAGGGAGTAGAGAGATGAAAAGAGTAGCAAAGCATAAATATACTGAAAAGAGGAAATGACCCAAAATCCACAACCTCTATAGGTCTCCATCACACTCATAAAAAACAGTCTCTAGGACCTATCTATGAAACTTGGATTCCGAAGGGAGGGTGCACTGGGATGATCTGGCCACATGACCAGTGCTTTTCCCTGGTCATAGAGTTTTCCTTTGTCTCTGCCTCTTTCCTATCCTAGTATACTGAGCTGAACAACTACAGGTAATATAAATACATTTTTCTCTAAAAGAGCATAGCCCCAGGCTCCTTGCTTCTTGGTTACAGTGGTCCGGGCCTCCCTCTGGCACAATTCAGATTCCTAGGAGCCTTCCAAGCAGAGGACACACCAAGACAAAAAGATATACAGAAAATGCTAGGAAGAAATGGGCACTAGAGTTCTCAAAAGACAAAATGTCCAAAACCGAGTCTGCCCCTCCACCTCAGTCATCTTGGCCAAGACACCCTTTGTTTCCCTATTGCTCAGTGTTATAATCTCTTATTTTCAAAGGTCTCACTCTAGAATGGTGGCATCTAGGGATCTAGGGACAGCGTTTTCCTCGGCAGCCTCTAAAGCGGTGGCAGAGGAAGCGATTGCTCATAGGGGAATGGAGAGGTAGGAGGGAACCTGGAAGAGTGTGGTATCAAAAAAGAAGAGTTGTAAGGAGGCAGGAAGAATCCACAGCACCAAATGGAGGGGGAGTCAAGAAGAATGAGGACCGAAAGGTGGGAATTTGGGAATCTGGGGCCTTTGTGAAACCAGTTCCCATTCTTACGGAATGGGGGGTGGAATAAATATAGTAGTAGTAGGTTAAGGAGTGGGAAATGAGGAAAAGGAGAAAATGGTTATATATTTCATAAGGTAGTGGAATGCAAGGCCATGTGATGAGAATGGAGTGGGTAACTGTGAAGTTCAATCCTTGAACGTTTCTTGAATAGATTCATTTTCAACTCAAGGCTCAGCAGCTGAGTACAGAACAGTTACCACATGTCACCACTAGAGGGTGCCCGAAAGCCACCTCTTAATGTCACTCATACTTAGCCAGGAGGAAGCCGGATTCAAGACCTTTCTCTTAGAAAAGTAACATGAACATGCATCCTAATCTAGTTATGCACATTCTAAAAGTCTGTAACTCTGTGGTCTCATTCCTTCATTATTAATATTCTTGGGAAGTGCGTTGAGATATCGTTATTAATGACCGATAATTAATGACCATGCATCAGGTCCTTGGAATAAGCACTTTTTATGTATTATTTCTAATTCTCACAGCAGCCCTGTTAGGGGGATGCTGTTATGCACTTTTTCCTTTGTTATTCCTAAACTTAAATTTTTTCTTAATAAGAAAATTGTAGATACACAGAGGAGTGGAGAGTTTAATGAACACCCCAAAAAGCCATCCCCTAGGTTTCACAATTGCTAACATTTTGCCATATTTGCTTTATCTCCTTGTTTTTGGCTGAAGTATTTTAAAGTATGGTCATTACTCACCTCTAAACACTTCAGTAGATATCTCTAAAAAATAAAGACATTTCCTATGTAACCATAATACCATTATTATAACAAATGAAATTAACTGTGATTCTCTAATATCATCCAATACCCAATTCATAGTTACATTTCCTAGTTGTTCCCAGAATGTCTTTTATGCTTGCTTTTTCTGACCAGTATGCAAACAAGAACACTCTTTGCTTTATTAGGTCTCTTTTAATCTACAACAGTTTTTCTCACACTTCCCCTCCTTTTCCTTTTTTAAAAAAATGTTTTTATTGGGTAACAGTGTGTTTTTTCCAGGGCCGATCAGCTCCAAGTCAAGTCGTTGTCCTTCAGTCTAGTTGTGGAAGGCGTAGCTAAGCTCCAAGTCCAGCCTCCGTTTTCAATCTAGTTGTGGGGGGCGCAGCCCACTGGCCCATGTGGGAATAAAACCAGCGACCCTGTTGCTCAGAGCATGCACTCTAACCAACTGAGCCACCTGGCCACCCCTCCTTTTCCCTTTTAAAACTGACATTGATGTTTTGAAGAAACTCTGCCAGACTTGCCCTATGTGTGAATTCAGCTCTCCCTTGTAGCCCCCACCCCACTCCTTGGTTCTGGCTTCTCTCTCTGAAACTTATGTTCAATTCTGAGAGTTACCTGATACTCTTTCTATACATTCCTGTGCTCCATAAGCTAACCAGAGTGAGTTTAGTTATTTTCAACCATAAATCATGACTAATACAGTGACCAAGCTGTTGAGAACTCAAGGGGGATAGGTGGCTGCCCTGTTCCTTGCTGAAGACTCAGCTGAAAGATAACTGTGTTTCAGATACAGACCCGGAGTGGTTCAGATTCCTGCCTGGCGATGTTACAAGGGAACGCTGAACATGCCCCAGTATACGCACTAAATTGTGTGCAATTTTCCTGGAAAAGTAAAATAATAATTGAGGTCCTCTAACAGGCTCGTGAGGACTCATTAGGGAGAGAACAACGAGGAACAAATTAGGGAGAGCACAGTGGATGGGGCATGGTTGACAAAGATGGAGGCTGGCCTTGCGCCCTGGCCTGGCTTGTAGGGCCTGGGGGCTGTGCGCTGTAGTCTGGGAGCCTTCTCTGGGTCCTCTGTCATTCCTTTGTGGAGATCAGTGATCTTGGGGAAGCCAGGCTCTGACAAACCCTCCAGCCAGGGCCTTGGCTCAGCTCTTGACCCTGATTTGACCCTCAGCTGTGTTGCACTGGCCTGGCTACCCTGTAAAGGGGGCGAAATTCAGTCTACTGCCTGGAGGGTCAAGGACGATAGGGGCCTGTGATGTACTGCCTCTCCATCTAGGCCGTGAGTTCCAGGAGGGCCACGTCCTCACATCTCTTTGTATACTGTGCATACAAGGGAATTCGGTTACTGTTCCCTGGCAGTGATGGGCTTGGCTGGTCCTCTCCGCTCCACTAGCTCTCCCTCCCACGTTGCCATGGTGCTGGGCAGGGGGATTCAGGGGGAAAAGTACATTTTGGGGTCAGAAGTTCTGGGGTAGGGGATGAGAGGGAGGTGGGTGGGCAATTCTTCCCTTTTTCTTTCTTAGAGGGCCAGTTCTTGGCTTTTGCCCCCATATACATATCAGCTGCAGTCCACTTGATGGTCTGTAGGTTGATGATGGACTTGGAGAATACTGGCATCTATTTTCATCTATGTCTAGAGTCTCTTTGCCCCATTTACTCCAGATGGAAGCTGGAGTGCTCTTTCCCCGATGCCCAGTGTTCGTGTAAGCCTGGGCTTCTCATTTAACTTTTCCATCCAGATAGCTTGATGCCAGAAGAAAGGGCACATAAACCGACACGAGCCTCCTGACCAGGACCTCCCCTTAGCTTGTGTCCAGGTTGGTATTTAAAGCATAAATCACATCAAATAGCTCCACTGATGAAAGCCCTTTCAAGGCTTCCTGTCACATGGGGGGCTCTCCACCATGACTTTTTATAAAAGCCTACGTGGCTGGCCTTTCTCTACCTCTCTGCTGCCATCTCTTGCCTCCTACCTCCTGGTGCACGACCACCCAGCCGCTCTGGCCTCCTTCCTACCCTTTGAACACTTCAGACCTCAGGACCTTAGTACTTGCCATTCTCTTTGCCTAGAAGGCCACCCCTCAGGCCATCTTACATCTTGTTACTTCTCGTTGTCGTTCCGGTCTCAACTCAATTGTCACCTCCTCTCTGACCACCCTAATTTAGCCGTCCCTATCTCTATCTATCTCTTTGCACACTTTCCTTCACACACTTATTTTTTCCTAAAATTATCTTATTCATTTATTTGTATACCTAGGACCATGCCTGGTGCATAGCTGTTGCTTGATAAAGTTTTGTTTAATAAATGAATGAAGGAATTAACTAGTGGGAAACGTTTTTAATGTCTATAGACATATTTTTTTAAAAAAGTGTAAATTTTGCATCCTACTACAAAATATTTATGTTAGCTTATAATAACACTATAGTTTAAATTTCCTATAGAATGAAAACACTTAATGTATGGCAAATTGAGTAAATTCATTGTTTAAAACAAATGAAAAAGTTCATTATTGAATAAGTGAATGAACGAATAAAAGGTGCTGCTCCAGGAAAATGTACCATTTTCATCCTGTGGCATCTGTACCCTCTGGCACAAGGCTGGGTACACAGACCCAAGGAAAATGCAGTCCTCTGAGCTTGAAGAGAACGTGCTGCTCTGTCAGTTTTTCTCCTCCTTATGGAGATGGAAACATTTCCCAAGCAACAGATTGTCCTTTAAAGCCAAAAGAAGCAAGTCATTCAGGTAGTTTTCCCCTTGGGATTTCACACCTCTTTGTGAGTTCAGAGAGTTGGGAGCTGGGGTCATGGGTCGTGATCGTTATCATCACCAGTCTGTGCTTCCCACAGAACCAGGAGCGGTTTCTTCCACCCCTGCAAGGGCATTTCATGGCCATCCCTCCGTCCCTTCCTGGTTTAGCAGGTTGGGAGGGGGCCCCCTAATGGCTGCTGCCCCTGTAGGTTTTCCATCCCCCGCACCGAAAGAGCCATTTTTTGGATCACTTTCAAACAAATTACACCTTCCAGGCTGATTACAACCTTTCACCCAACATCATTTGGCCAGTCCCTCCTCCCCTGGGTGTGTGCTCAAGAAATCTCTATGCAGACTGCTGGCATCATGTTAAATAGAATCAGACAGGGAAAATGCTGGAAAAAACCACAGCTTGTGTCCTCAACCAACCCGATATGCCCCCTATCCTTTTAGCTAAATTCTGCCTTCTTCAGTTGATAATTCCTGGTTTATAGACTTTTATAACTTCTTGGGAGATCATTTTCCATGGGTCCCTTGCATTTCCTCGTGTCTTGTGAGCAGCGGTAGTGAAAGTCTTTGTTTTGGATGAGTTTTTAAGGATGATGTTTGTATAGCAAAAAACCCTGATAGAGAGAAAGTGTCTCCCTCTCGGAGACATGGCAGATTGGTTTCCTGACCAGTATAATGCTGTCCCTCTCTATCCAGGGCAAATGTCGGGCATGTTTGCCTGCAACCCCCTTATAGGATTGGCGACTTCCTGAAGCACAGGGCCCCTGAGCTGTTGTGACAAAGGCCCACTGCATGCTCACCACCCACCTGGCTGCTCGCATCACTTCTGAACTTGGGGGGCCAGGGGAACTGATGTGAATACGACGCTCATGTGCTTGCTGTGCCATGAGCAATAAAGCCCTTTACCTCTGACCCAGGAGTCTTGTGTCTTCTGCCAGCATCCATGAAACTGTGGCTGCTAGCTTGTTAGCTGGCAAGCAGGATAACGTCGCAGAGCCTTCTTGACACCCCTCTGGCCTGTACCCTGTAACTCAATGGTAAGGATGTATCACTAGCATGCATTACACGGTAAACTATACTGAGTTTTGAGTAAATGTGTCTCATCTGCTTAAGGGCAGGCAGGTTGCACGCTCCACATTATCTAATAAATCTGCGGCACACAGCAAGTACCCTATAACTTGTTGCTGGCGGTTCCTCTTTGGAAAAATCTGAGCTGGGGGTGTGCCTCCATTCTGTCCACAGAGTCACCCCTGAATGCTCACTCCATAGTGCTGGTGGTGGGTCTCCACATTTAACCTTAGGCCATTTCCTCCACTACCCGGTGCCATTCCCCACCACCTGGCAGGCCAGATGGTGCCAGGAAGGATGGAAAGAAGGAGCTATTAACAGGAGCAGCCCCAGATGAATCCACTGGGAGGCTAGGGCATGAGTCAATGAGGTGAATGCTCAGACATGATGTGCTGGAGGGAAAACATCCAACCCCAGCCCCAAACAAAGGGCTGAGTGTCCCGGTGTCTGGGAGTCCACTCTGCCTGGGAAACAAGCTCCTGCCCTGGGCATCGAGAACAGGAAGCCTGGCACCCAGGCCAAGTCGGGATCATTTCAGGCTATCCCTCAACAAGAAGCAGTGCTGCAGTGACACAGAAGTGAACCAACACCAGGAAGCCGCCAAGCCCATCTCTGACTCAATATTTGGCAGCTTCTTGTTCCCCTTTCCCCGTGTTACGCTCTATGATGCTGTAGGTAGGAGGAGCAATAATCATGCTTTTATACAAAAAGCAAAACAAAACAAAACAAAACACCCCACACTGCTACAAAAGGTAACTCATGAAAACAGGGAGAACTAGGCTGGGCCTTGGGTCTGGAGCTAGTAGTCACTGAGCATGGGTCTTAGTTCTGCCACCTGTGAACAGAGGGGCCCCATTTCCTCACCTGTAGAAAGGAGGGGTCATGACAGTGACATGTGTGAGAGCATCAGACAACTGGGGTGCAGAGGTGAGCATACTGCAGGGGCTTGGGAAGTGGAAGGAGGGAACCTTACCCCATAGGGGGCTGCCGGGGGACATGAATGAGGTCATTTCTTGAAAATCCTTCCTCCAAAATGGCAGCCATACTTCCTGGCTCTGAGTCACCATAATGTTCATAGTAAAAGCCGTGATTTAGTAGGCATGTATCATGAACCAAACATTTCACACATATATGATGTTATGTCTAATCTTGAATCATTGTGACATTAATAAATACTATTTACAATTCTGAGCTATCCTAATATTTCAAATGAAGAAACTGGTTCTCAAGAAATTTGCAATGCACGGCCAAGGTTACACAGTGACCTTAGAGCTGGGAGTCACACCAGGTATGTCTGAAGGTGACAGTGATGGCAGCTGGAGGAGTGCCTTGATGGAAGGACATGAGTCCTCTCTTAGATGCACATCTAAGGTTGGCACCACAACTCATTAGAATGAACAGTCCTTTTCCGTACATCGTCTGTTTAATCCTTACAACTGTCCTGCATGGTGGTTTTATTATTCGCACCTTCCAAAAGAAGACATTGTGGCTCCTGGAGGATGGTGGCAGCACCAGGGTCTGCAGGCAGATGTGCAGGACAGCTGATAGCTCTGCCCGGGTGGGGACGCTGATGTGACAAGGTGCTGATGGCGCTCCTGGTCCACACAGGTGAGGCTGTGGATGCTGGTGGGGTGGCCAGGGTCCTGGGAAGGACTGGCCTTGACCCTGTGGCCATAACAATGGTGTCATTTTGCCGAATGTGTCCTGTGGGCCAGTCCTGATCTGGCCGTGCGTCTCTCCCTGAACTTGGACCTGGCCAGTGGAGCATGGTGGCCCGCTGTTTGGTCCCCTCTTCACAGCGCTTTTGGTCATGGCATTGTTCTCCTTCTCAGCGCCTAGATGGCTCCAAGGCCAAGCTGTCTGTCCTTCTGTTCCAGGAGCAGCCCAGAGGTGATGAAGCCAACCAGCCTCCAGGTGCCCTGGGTCTGATGGGTGTGGGCCTTCTCTGCTGGGTGCCTTTGAAAAACTTCTCCTAGGAGACAGCTGGGGGCAAAGGTTTGGAAGATGCAGTCTTGCTCCAAGTGGTGCCTCTGTTTTGCAGCAGAAAGTTGAGCTGCAGACCTAGAATAACACCAGTTCTGATGGTCAGATCTTCCCTTCGCTGTGGCTGGGTTCCTGGGCACTGTTGGGGGTTCGCTCCTTCTTCAGCCTTCCCTGCGAGGTGCAAAAAGAGCAGGTCACCTCTCAGGCCATGGGTTACATCACATGACCTCACAATAGGATACATGCCCTCATGTAGAAAGACGACAGGGTTTTGTCATCTCATGATCCATTTCATGGGGCAGCTCTAAGTGATTGGTGGCTGGAGCACTGAGGTTGTGAGGTAACGCCTGGATGAGGATAAATTAAGCTTATCTGTAGTGGGCAGAGAAAAGAGGTGGGGTGCTACAGGGCTGCTCATTGGTCTACTATCTGCACTGGCTAAGCTGCAGATCTGGCGGTGTGTGACAGAGACTCCAAAGCACAGTGACTTAAACAAGGGAAAATGAATTGCTGTCTTTCAGAACAGCCCAAGCTGGTGTGGCGTCTCTGTGGAGTCCCCGGGGTCATCATCAGTCATGCCGCCATGCCTTCCCCAGCATTGCTCTTCACTTTGTGGTCCAGGATCACCACCAGGGGCTCACCAACAGGCCCTCCCCCCCACCCCGGCCCATGCCAGGGACACTGTGTAAAGCTATGTGATGCCTTTGAAGATAGCTGGCCTTTGGTGGCAGAATGTGTCTCTGAGGTAAAAAGCTGAGGAGAGATGATAAGTTGGCATTAATAGTTCCCGAAGGGCTTTGTCTTATGAGAACCCTGCCTGGATGAAGGGTTTGATAATAGGAATCAGAATCTTTTGTGGTGCCTCAGAAAGCAGAGTGGTAAAAGGCGGAATAGCAGCTGTAGATAAAATGCATTTTAATTCACTTTATGTTCACCCATCTGGGTCTGGAGACTGGATAGAGAGGAAGCACTTCGTATCAAGGATCCAAAAGTATAACTGCGAAGTTCAGTCCGCCAGAAGCTCAGTCTGCATTCTGCTCCCGATTTTCATCATTAAAAGTTGTAATGGAGAGGACAGGTGGCGGTGCATGAGCCTGGTTTTAAATTCTGGATGTGCAAATTGTACCTGTTTGAGCAAATGGGAAGTACTTGCTCTCTTTTACCTCATGTTCCCTGCAGATCTGGGAGAGAATTCAATGTAATGCAAGTGCCTGGTCTCTACCTTGGTATAAAGTAAGTGTTCATCTAACTCCACTGTTGCTTCAGCAGAGGAAACTCCTGGGCTCGAGTTTTTAAACCCTCTGCACATTCAGCAGCCTGCAGGGGAGTTCTGGGTCTCTAAAGAGAGATCCAAGAGCCTATGGTAAACACTTTCTGACATGAAGAAAATTGTCCTCATGTTTAGTAATTTTGTAATATATATTTATATTCATCATTTAAAAACTATAAGATTCACAAGTAAGCACATGCAAAGATGTCCAACATCAGTCACCATTAGGGAAATGCAAATTAAAACCACATGAAGCGATTACTACACACCTCCAAAAATGGCTAAAATAAAAAATAGTGATAACACCAAGTGCTGGCAAAGATGCAGAGAAACTGGATCACTCACACATTGCTGGTGGAAATGTAAAACGGCACAGCCGTCCTGGAAAACAGCTTGGCAGTTTCTCTTAAAACTTAAAATGGACTCACCATATGACCCAGCAATTGCACTCTTGGGCATTTATCTCAGATGGATGAAAACTTATGTAACAAATAACTCATACACATAAATGTTTATGACAGCTTTATTCATAATAGCTGAAAACTGGAAACTACCTAGATGTCTTTCAATGGGAGTGACTAAACTAACCATGGTTCATCCATATCATGGAATACTATGAAAAGGAATAAACTATTAATACATGTAACAACCTGGATGAATCTTAAGGAAATTATGCTGAGTGAAAACAGCCAGTCTCAAATGTTGTATATTGTATGATTCCATTTACATAACATTCTTGAACTAACAAAGCACAGATGGAGAACAGATTACTAGTTGACAGGGGTTAGAGATAGAAGGGGAAGGGAGTCAACACAAAGGGGCAACACACAGTAGCCTTGTGGTGATTGAATAGTTCTTTATCTTGATTGCAATGATGGTTACATTAAGCTACACATGTGACAAAATTACACACACACACACACACACACAAACATGCACATATAACTGGTAAAATATGAATAACTCTGTGGATGGTACCACTGTTAATTTCCTGGTTTTTATCTTGTACTATAGGTGTGTAAGATGTTAACTTTGGGGGAGGCTGGGGAGAAGGTACATGGGACTTCCTTGTACATTTTTTTTCAATTTCCTGTGAGTCTATGATCACTTCAAAATAAGTTAAAAGACATCTTGTAGTGTCACAAAGCAAGGAAGTGCTATAACATGTGCATTGATGGAAGGGAGCCAAAGCGAGAACAATCTGAACAAAAAAATAGTGTTGAATTATGGCCCAAAGTATAAAATAAATATCTATGAGATTATATTAATATAAATAAATGATTAAAAAATAAATGGAGGAGGAGACAAATCTCTCTTGCAGGAGAACTCTAATTTATGCAGATACTTCACCCTGGAGGAGTTGGAGCTTAATTCTCCACTCTCTGAGTGTGGACTTTGCATAGTGACTTCTTTCCAAAGAGGAAAATGTGGAAAGGGAGAAAAAGAGTAACTTTGCAGGGGTGAAAAGTGACAGGCACTACCTCAGCCAGGAGATCAAGGTCAACATAAATAAATTGTGTATCATGTACGCTTGCATGATATGAGAATGTCGCTTTACCTCTGTGTTCTTCATTCCCCAAACTCATAGCCCCAGCCTAATCATGAGAAAAATCAGACAAATTCCAGAGGGACATCTTACCAAATACTGACCAACACTCCACATCTATAAAGAAAACGAGGAAAAGTCTGAGGAAGTGTCACAGCCAAGAGGAGCCTAGGAAGACCTGACAGCTACATGTCATGTGGGAGTCTGGAACAGAAAAGACATTAGGTAAAAATTAAGGAAATCTTAATGAATTATGAACTTTAGTTAATAATAATGTGTCCGTGTTGGTACAGTAATTACAACAGGTGTTCCACACCAATGGAAGATCTTAATAATAGGGAAACATTGGAATTCTCTCTACTACTTTCTCAATGTTTTTGTAAATCTAAAACTGTTCCAAATTGGTAGTCACAAAATAGTCATGGGGATGTGAAATGTAGTATGGGGTATATAATAAATAACGTTTTTTAAAAAAAGTGAAATAAAACTCTTTTATAAAAATAAAGTCTATGACCAAATAAAAAGAAATTAGGGACTTGATATATATATCATTTTTGAGCAACTACTTAAGGCAGGCACTTTCATAAGGATTTTCTGGTGAAAACCATCCTGATGGTGGGTATGTTTTTATTAGGTGCATTTCACTGAATGAGACCCTGAAACTTAGTGAGGCCAGTTTTCCAAGGTCCCCCAGTTGGGACATGGCTGAGCTGGAATGTGTTCTCAGGTCTTCTGACTTTGATACCCTGGCTCTTGTCATTATGCCACCCAAGAACCTACATGAAGAGTGGCTGCGGTGGTGAAAGCAGCTAACCAGAGGTCCCCCTTCCTCCTTAACTTCTTCCTCCCTGTAGGACTCAGCATAGCTTCCTGAGCCTTCCATATGCAAGTTCTAATTTTCACACCCATTCAGGTCTGTAGGAATTGTCTGCTCTATGTTAGACTAAGACTCAGAGAGGCAAAGTAACCTGCTCAAGGCCACTCAGCCAGCTGATGTGTTTGCATTCCTCTGGGTCAGCTCTGTGCCAGGGCCCTAGCGCTTGATCTGGTTCAGTGTCTCAAGGACATTCACAGGGGACAGCCACGTGTCTTCTCTCCCCACTCTTCGCTGGCCTGAGCGGGCATGCCACTTTTCCTCATAGCGTGTCTGTCCACAGCCCAGCACACGGGAGAATGAAGCAGCGATGTCCAAGTCAGGGGGCTTGGCAGAGAAGGGAAGGTCAGGAGGGGAGCCAAGACTAAACACATCTCAGAAGAACTGGTCTCTGTGCCACCAGCTCTTTCCTCCTCCACTATTTCTGCAGCTGCCCAGTGTGTGAAGTTCAAATCTGTTTCTGCACCATCAGATCAAACCTGGAAGCCAACAGATGAAAGTGCTCTTTGAAGATTCAAGGTCAGGCTGAAGAGGAGAGGCGGGGTCTCAGCATCACCAGGCTTGGATCCTCTTGGTCAGAACTTCTGTAGCCAGACTTGTCCCCAGGCAAGCGAATAGCTTAGGGGCCCACTCCCTGCTGTGCTGGCTGGGCCCCATGTCTGGGAGCACACTTTGAAATGCATGCTGCTCTACAAAAATGAAAGCTGATGTCAACCATTTATTTGTATGGCACTGAGTCCCAGGCAGGAGAGAGGAGAGCTGGGCTCTAAGGAGAACTGGCCCAAACCTACCCTTAGAAAAGTAGACCAAGTGCTCCAGGTGACTGCAGCGAGGCCACAAAGCGCTGGTAGACCCCTGGTGGGCATCTTCCTCCCACCTGGTCAGGTGGGCTCTGGAAGCTTTTACACTCATTGGATGGTGGTTGGGTTTGTGCCACATTAATGAAGGGCAAGAGGAGACAGCTCAGAATGTGTACCATTAAGTATGTGCACACTTCGAGGCCTCTCAGAGATGTAATTTTCTTTTGTACAAGCAGGCAAATAAACTTTGCACACTAAATTAAATACCCTTATTATCCTGTGAGGTCACGTCTTGTGGTTGGTGACCATGTTCAAGTCATAGAGGACAATTCTCAGCTGCTGATGTGACAGCCTCAGAGATTTTTGAAAGCTGTTTCTTTCTTGTGCATTGACTCAGGGCCCCAGACTCCGTTTAAAATGTCTCCAGCTGAGCCCTTCCCCTCCCCCTAAACATGGAGGCCCATCCTCCATTTTTTGTCACACATCTGCAGGTATAAACCAGCACCAATTCCCCCTCAGTATTAGGTCGCCTTGGCATGGTTTAGGAGGAGGGAGTACCAGGTAGTAAATAAAGTCTTTCATCACAGATAATGAATAATGAATGTTATTCAGTGCGAAAGTGGTGGCAATTCTTCACCTGTCAGTTGAAAAGGGCACAGAAAAGAGGGCTTTAAAAATAGCGACAGTGTTCAGTGTGCGATGGGGACAGTTGGCAGCTCGAGGGCCACTGTCTGGCAGGGAAGCTGCGGAGTGAACGGCTGGGTACCTCAGCGATGTTCGGGAGCCCCTTGGCCAGGAGCACCTGGGGTCAGAGCTGGAGGAAGAAGCAGGTTTCTCTTTAGGACCTTGACCTTGGGACAAGGTTTTGCTGCCTGACTTCTCTTTGGAACCCCAGTTTGCAGCCCATTGTCATTCACTCCCGCTCTGAAGAAATACACAGAGTGCTTCCCCACACACAGCACTGGATTTCAGATTTCCTTGAGCTCTTTCAGAGACCATCTATAACGTGAAGGGGCTGGAAGGAGGTGTTGGGAGGCAGCCCAACAAAAATAACACAGGCTTTGGAGTCAGATGACCCGGAAATGACGATTGTACCAATTACTCCCTGCACAGCCTTAAACGGTGAACTTGGCCTCCGGAGCCTTAGCTTCTCTGTGTGGCCTTGGAGGATATGACTGCTTCTCCAACAGGGCTTTAATGGTTGGTCTCCATAAGTCACCTGTGGAGGAGCTCACTAAATACCAGTTCTTCCCCTTCTAGCTTCACCATTCCGGCTGCAGCTCTCCACCTCTGCTGATGCTCTGCCAGCCGCTGTCTCTCTGCATGTAGGCTCTATGTTCCTTTCCATCTTTAACGCCTCTCTACCTTAGACAATACCAGCCCACAGGGCAGTGGCTGTTTCTCTTATTTGTCACTGTGACCCAGGGACTGGAGTGGTGCCCAGTGCCTAGTAATTGCTCACTATTTATTGAGTAACCTGGTCCTTCATAGATTATTATTAGTTTTATGAAAACAAAGGTGCAAATTAAAAGAACAAAGCAGATTCAATCAATACTCAGGTTTCTGGTTGGCCACTGAAAGGACAGAATCAAAATTTCTATGTTAGTAGAATTTCAGTTATTCCTTTTTACTGATGATCCTGCTTTCCACCCCTGATTGACAGCTGCTCACCCAGCCTCTGCAAACTTCAGCAGGTGTGGACTTTCTCACAGGCCAGTATTCCCTCCTTTGAAACTGCCCTTGAGCTACATGGGGAGAACTGAGGTGGCTGGGAGAAAGCCAGACCCCAAACTTCTGACCAGGAAACCACAACTGGTCTAACCCTTTTTCCTAGATTCTGCTTTCAAAGAGGAAAAGAAAGTGATTATCCTGTGTCATAGAAATCACTGTGTAGACAAAGTATCTGGTTATTGTGATAGGTTAGAACATTTAAAAATTCTCGAGAGGATGTTTGTGACTAGGTCCCAAATATTCAGCTCAAATCAAGACCCTGGAACAGAACCAAGAATGTGTGTCAGAGGTCCTGACCCTGGTCCCTGACAGGCTCTGCTTCCTCCCACCCAGAGACTGAGGACCTGGTCCGCCTGCACTCCATGAGTTCTCACCTCAGAGACTTCTTGCCAAGCCTCCAAGGGGGACCACAGAGGTCACAGGGAGTCCTCTCTCCAACAGGAAGCATCACCACCAGGGCTACCTGGCTGACGGAGGGATGGACCAAAGGGCTCCCAGTGCAAAGCCCATATGAGAAGTTCCCACTCTAAGAACTGCAATATGGTTTACTTCAGGGACAGAAATGTGAGGGAGGAGAGGTCTGTGACTATGCGAGCTGACGTCGGTAATTCCAAGACAAAAATCCACACCTCCTGATGGGGTTAGTAACTGTGACTTCTGCAAATTAAACCAAATTTGCACCTCCTGTATATCAGGGTCTTGTTTCATTAGGGTGCATGGAAGAACAGAGACCACTCTCTCTGCTGTGTGCCAGTGACAACTCCCCCCCCCCACCCCGGGGGCTCACCCAAATGCAGTTATGAAATGGACTCATGCTCTTAGCCTTCACTGGAGTTTTCCATCTCCTCTAGCACACTACCCATTCGTGTTCAGGGCCAACAAGTTTTCAGAGAAAGAAATTTCCTCCTTGCAGTCACAAACATTGACCTGTAACAGACATGTAACAAACATGACAATGTCTGGGAAAAAAAGTAAAACAGACAGCTGCATTTCCATCTTCAATATTGTCCTACTAGGGTGCCAATGATTCTCTCTTATTAACCACTGAGGACAGCCAGAGCATGTCCATCATAAACTGGCTTTGTGTAGCAACTAGCACCACACAGGCACAGATGGGAACCCAAAACAAAACAAACAAACAAAAACAAACAAACAAACAAAACCACCCAAAACTGATGCAGATGGTTAAAAGGCTAAAGGTTTTCAAACAATCTTTCTAGGTGTTCAAATAATCTTTCTAAATTTCCTTTAAAAATGGAAGTACAATCTGCTTACTTCACCCACTGACACCTTTATTGCTGTCTGTTTTGCAACCTGAATTTAGATGAAAGAAAAATTGCAGTTTGGGGCTCTGTGTCCTTTCTGGAAGTAACTGGGGAGTTATGATAAATAGATACATTAAATGAACCCATCAGAACAGGGATGCTGAGATATAATATTGTTAAAATGGTAATATTCTCTACAATGATCTAGTAGATTCAAAATCTCAGCTGGGTTTTCTTGCAGAAATTGACAAGCTAATCCTAAAATTCACATGGGACCCTGAATAGCTGAAACAACCATGAAAGGAAGAACAAAGTTGGCTGACTTATACTTTCTGATTTCAAAACTTACTAGAAAGCTGTAGTAATCAAGACTGTGTTGAACTGGCATAAGGATATCAATGAACTACAGGCAAGAGTCCAGAAACAAACCCTTAAGTTTATGGCCCATTTATTTTTTACAAAGCTGTCAGGACAATTTATTTGGGAGAAAAAATAGTCTTTCTCACAAATAGTGCTGAAACAACTGGATATTCACATGTGAAAGAAGGAAGTTGGACCCTTACCTCACACCGTACACAAAAATGAACTCAAAACTGATTATAGACCTAAATATAAGAGCTAAAGCTATAAAACTTTTAGAAGATAGCACAAGACCAAGTTTTAATGACTCTGGGCTAGGCAATAGTTTCTTAAATATGACACCAAAGGTGCAACCAACACAAGAAGAGGTAGATAAATTGGACTTCCTCAACATTAAAAACATTTACACTTCAAACTACACCATCAAAGAAATAAAAAGACAACTAAGACTAGGAGAAAATATTTGCAAGTCACCTATCTGCTAAGGGACTTGTATCTCTTAGAATGCGTATAACTCAATAACAAGAAGATTAATTTGAGTCTTTGAAATCACATACCACTTTAAAAATGAGCAGAGGATTGGTCAGAATGACTATCATCAATAAATCAACAAAAAACAAGTTCTGGCGAGGCTGTGGAGAAAAGGGAGCCCTGGTGCTCTGTTGGTGGGACTGCAGATTGGTGCAGCCATTATGGAAATCAGTATGGAGGTATCTCAAAAAACTGAAAATGGAACTACCTTATGACCCAGCAATTCCACTCTTGGGTATCTATTCAGAGAAACCCAAGACACTAATTTGAAAAATATATGCACCCCTATGTTTATCATGGCACTATTTACAATAGCCAAGACTTGGAAACAACTGAAGTGCCCATCAGTAGACGACTGGATTAAGAAACTGTGGTACATTATATAATGGAGTATTACTCAGCTATAAAGAAGAAGGAAATCTTACCATTTGCAATGATATGGATGGATCTAGAGAACATTATGCTAAGTGAAATAAGTCAGTCGGAGAAAGACAAATACCATATGATCTCACTTATATGTGGAATCTAAAAAACTGAATGAAACGAGCAAAGTAAACAGAAATAGTCTCAGAGATACAGAGGAAAAACGGATGGTTGCTAGTTGGGTGGTGGGTAGGGATGAGGGAAAAGGGGAAGGGATTAGACAGCATAAATAGGTAACTACAATATTGCCACAGGGACATGAAAGACAGTTCGGGGAATATAATTAATAATGTAAATATTTTGTAGGGTGTCAGATGGTTACGAGTCTTGTTAGGGAGACCACTTCATAGATGGTGTAGAGGCTTGATCATTGCACCATACACCTGAAGCTGATGCTATATAATATTCTATGTCAACTATAATTGAATATATATAGTCACGGGATGTGGAGTATAGTGTGGGAGTGGAGCCAATGTAATTGTAATAGATATGTATGATATGGGGTGGGGAGTGGGGTGGCGGATTAGGGGAGGGGGTTGTCACTTCAAGGGGTAAAAAGTATAACTATTGCACTGTGTTGTACACCTGAAACTAATTAAAAAATAATAAATAAAAAATAATAAAAATAAAAAATAAAAATGAGCAGAGGATATAAACAGACATTTCTCCAAAGAAAATGCGAAGGTCATTATGCCCATGAAAAGATAAATAATATTGTTCATCATTAGGGAAACTAATCAAAACCACAATGAGATGCCACTTCACATCCACTAGGATGGCTAGAATCAGGAAGAGGCAATGATGAGGATGTGAAGAGATCGGAACCCTCCTACACTGCTGGTGGGAATGTAAAATGGTGCAGTCACTTTGAGAAACAGCAGGTCCTCAAAATGGTAAACACAGAGTTACCCTGTGATGTCACTATGAGAATTTCTCATCTATTCATCTATTGAATTATTTAAAAATTATATTTTAGTAAAAATAAAGCTTATGTCCTTTTATTATGCATTTTCAGAAACCATCCTTTAAAAATGTCATTTTAGTGTATTGTACATAATCTAACAGTAATAAAAGGTGGGCTGATTGAGATAGTGATTTCCTGTCATTCCAGTAATTAATTAATTTAGTAGGCTCAAATCATTTGTCAAAAACTGACCAAGACTGGGCCGGCCGAGTGGCACGGTGGTTAAGAGCTGGCTTGGGATGCCAGAGGACCCCAGTTCAGATCCCACATATGAGGGCCAGTGACACTGCCCTCTACAGCTAAGATGCTGAACAACAGCTCAACCTGGAGCTGGGCTGTCGTGAGTCACCAGCAACAGCGTAGGCTGCAGCCCCTGCTGCAGTGGGTTGCCATGGGCTACCATGTGTAGCCAGCAGCCAGCATGAGCGGCCAGCAGCCACAGTGAGTGGCCATCCAGAAGCCGGCGACTGATCTGTCTCGCCCAGGAAGAGCGCAATGATGGTGCCAACTTGGGCCAGTGAAGCAACGTCCTCCACCACTAGACTGAAGAACAAAAGGACAGCAACTTATCTGTTCCCCTTTCCCCAATTCCCCAGCGCTGTTCCCATCCCCCATTTCCCCAATAAAAATCTTTAAAACAACAACAACAAAAAACTGACAAAGACTGACTCTTAACGAAGATTGTATTTTCATCATCTTTCAAGAGGCTAACATATGAATTGTGAGGTTGAAAGTTTTCTCTCAATTCCTGGGTAAGTTGAATTTTTTTTCCCTATTTCATGCAATGCTGCTGTTTACCCATCTCAGTGGCTTTCTGCATTCCTGCTGCCATTTCAGTTATCTGGTCAACAGGGACTTGTAAGACCTCAGAATGCTGCTCGTTAAACTTCATTATTATAACAGTCATCCTTTAGGTTAGCCATTAGCAACCCAAGCATGTGCTCTCAGTACTTACTTACTGTAAGTCCCAGAGCCTACTGATGTTCCTCCAGGGATGTGTGAAGTTTTTTGCATTCTTGTTGCAATTCTCTATCTGATCTCTGGCTGTGTCTGGGCCAGTATCTTGAGTCTTCTTTCGGCTCTTGGGTTTCTTCCTAATACTGCTTCGTCACTCCCACACTCTTGGGAGCGTGGTTTGCTCATAAAGAGATTTTGCTGCTTTGTCATGGTCTCTTGATCTTTCTACAAGAGTTTTAGCATAAGCAGCAGTTTTTGCCTTGTACAGCTCACTTTCTGGTCTCTGTTCTTCGCAGCTGAAATGGTTGGTTGGAGGTCAGCATGATCTCCTTCACACCCGATGGGGCCAGGTCAGGGAGCTCGAATCATTTCCATGAGGGAAAAGGAAGGTGCCAAGAGGAATCAATTCCCAGGCTTTCACTGGGGTTGGCTACCCAACCCCTCCACTGAATTCCATTTCTGTTGTTCTCTTTCTCTTCCCTTTGGCCCAGCATACTTGTGTTCAGGGCCATGCATAATATATATGTGCTCTCTTCCGATACTTGAGGTTAAATGATTCCCGGATGAAACATGAAATGAAATGCTAATCCCTAACTGAAAACAGGTGAACACTGGGAGTATGAGTCTTCCCTGAAGCAGAGCTGTCACTGCTTTTACTTTGGCGTAGGCCTGCTTTTCTCTCACACAGGATGGAAGATGGACACGCGCCCACCATTTTGCCAGCTTGGATACTGTGGCTGTGACGAGGGAGTATTCATGGAGTACCTCAAATTGTGCAATGTCCCTCAGGCAGAACTTCTGAGCAGTTCTCCATCTTTGGGCTTCCCTGTCAGGCAACGAAGGCCCCAGGTGAAGATTAGTTGGCATGCCTGCTGCCCCATGCTCCTCAATCTCAGGTGGAAGTCTCTGGAAAGCTTTCAGCATTTCTGACAGTGCTTCAGATATGGGGCTGCCTTGAGCTGTGGCGTGTAAACTACTACTTGACAGGCTTAAGCTATGCATCATCAGTTTGTAATGTGTGAGGACACACCTAATGGGACATCTTTCCCGCTAGGCCCTACACACATACACACACACACACACACACACACACACTTAGACTGAAGCACTTGGAATTGATTTTCCTCACTTAGTCTCTTGTTAAATTGTAAATATTGTCACACTGGATGCTGATAGGGTGGATGACAGTGCTCTTAAGAAAACCAATTATATTAAGCTTTCATCCCCAGTTCTTAAATCAGCATTTCTCAATGTGGGGCCACAGATGGCCTTTGTCACATAATTACCAGGGCAGTTGGTTAATTTGTTAGATACACCTTCTCCAGGACCCACCTCAGACTTACTGCCTTCAAATCTTTAGACACAGAAGTGGAGGGTTTGCATTTCAAACAAACTTACGTTTGATAATGAAAAACATCCAGCCTAAGAGAAAACTTATAAGAGTTTATTTGAGCCAAACTGTCTACAATTGCCAGGAAGCAAAATCTCAACGGATTGAGAAAATGCTCTGAAGAATGGCAATTTTACAGCTTATTTTATACATAAAATCAAAGGAGGAAAGTTACATGAAATCCATTGGTGGTAGATTAAGGGGGTGGGAGAAAGAAAAGTAGGGAAATCTCTGGGGTTGGATAAAAGTAAATTGGAGGGACAGGTACTTCTTTTCCATAGGTGGGTGCAGGATAGCTAACAGTTAGCTTTTTACAGCACATAGAGACGGTAATCAGGAGATAAGCATTATAATGAGAAATTTGCAGTTTTCAGCTCTAGTCCACAAAAAGGATTAAAGATGTTATCTTAGGTACAGAAAGACAACAGGTCCACAGAAAAGGCACAGATTAATTTAATGAGGAGGCTGAAGATGTGACTTCCCACCATGGCCCACTTAGTTAAAAATTTGTGTGTGTGTGTGTTTACTCCATCTTAGTTTTTTTTTAGTCTCCTAAGTTTGTCAGGTTTAACCTGTGGCCCCTTTTCTGTCCACACTTTGCATGGGGGTTTAAGACCAGGAAGTGCTGGGCTGAAGTCTGACTCCACCATTCTAACCCCTGGGGAATTCAACTGTCCCTCCGTTTCTAAGGGTATGTACAGTGAAAGAATGAAAAATGAATGCAATCTCCTTGTACTAAATAAGGAAATTAGGTGATTGTTCAATTTTTCCACCACCAGGCTGCTTTAAGATATCTGTGGGCCATTTTAATAGGATTCTGTTTACAAAATCTGGTTCATGTTTTAAGAACCCACAGATTGCACCATTTAAGGTATTCCTTCCGTGCACAGCTACCGTCCACTTTTCACTTCCCTCTCCCACCCCCACCAGTCTATGACCTCCATAATTGCCTCCCTCCTCTAAGCCAGACCTTCTCAACCTCGGCTGCATGTCAGAACCACCAGAAGAGCTTTTGAAATACCAATGTCCAAGTCACGTCCCAGATCAACCTCATCTGAATTTCTGGGGGTGGGACCCAAATATCAATATTTTTAAAGTTGCTCAGATGAAGAATGTGCAGCCTAAGTTGAATCCATTGTTCTGAGGGGACACCTAACTCATGACAGCCTCCCAGCCCGTTCACATCTGAAACAGTGGTTGTGGCTCCAAGTTCCTCCCCACCCATTGGAATGCACTGTCCCAGGTCTCCATCAAACACTGGGCTCCATCACCCCAAGGGAAACCAGGCATTGTCACCACTGCCATCTTGCAGACAGACCCTTCACCACCAGTAAAGTTGTGCCATTTGGCTCTTGGCTGGGTCAGCCTGTTCTGTTCCCCAGCCCACATAGATTCAAGCTGCCAGCTTGCTGCCTGGGGAAGCTCCCTCACTCAGCCGTGCTTTCTGCCCTGAGTCACACAGCTCCCTCCCATCAGAATCACACTTTAAAACCCACCATATTCTCACATCCACTAACCACTCCATCACTTAAGAGTTAGGTGAGTTGGCAACTAAGCTGATGTTCTGTGTTAACAATTAAGAAGCCCATGTGCCTTCTACCCACATCCTCTGAAAGCTAGTCATCCCCAGGGGCCCAGAGAAGCAAAAGAGCAGTCTTAGCTCCCTGGGGAGGCGAAGCTGGCAAGAGCCCTGCTAAGTAAGGACCAAAGACTCAGCCAAGATGGCAAAGAAACAGCGCCAAGTAAACGCACCCATTCAAGAAACACATACTGAGCACCTATAGTGCATGCAAATCCCAGGGCTGAGTGTTGGGAATACAAAGGGGCGGGGGGGGGGGTAAAAGGAGATTAAGTTCCGGTCCTCAGAGCTTCCCTTTGGGTAAGGGAGGCCCTTAGGGAAGCCATCAGATGGATATCCATAAGATGCAAAGAGGATGTGATGGTGAGAACTTAGCATAGTGGGATTTGATAGAGAGATTAGGGAAGGTTGATAGGTAAATACAGTGTATACAGCTAACTAGGTGGTGGACAGCAGGCAGGTGGAGGGTTCCAGGCAGAAGAGACAGCTGGACAAAGACCACAGGGGAGGAGGTAGCACGCTGCATTCTGGGACTGGCAAGACCAGGCAGAGCCTCATAACCGCGTTCCCAGAGCAACGGGAAGAGGCACGTGCTCCCAGCAGATGTGCACTCTATGTACTTGTTTATTTTAATAATTTATTTTTATTTTTAAATTTACTTTTTAATTATAATTGACATGCAGTATTATAGTAGTTTCAGGTGTACAACATAGTGATTAGTCATTTATATGCCTTGTGAAGTGATCGCCCGATAAGTCTTGTACCAATCCGTCACCGTACATAGTTATTACAATATTATTGACTCTATTCCCTGTGCTGTACATTATGTCCCTGTGACTTATTTTATACCTGGGTGTTTGTACTCCTTAAACCCCTTCCTCTCTTCGCCCACCCCATCCCTCTTGTCTGGCCACCATGAGTTTGTTCTCTGTGAGCACACCTGCTGGAAACTGTGGGCGGCCATGGCCTGGGAACATGACAGGGGTTGAGAAAGGAGCACCATGGGGAGCACATGGGAGAGACAGAGGGGGATGAGGTGCAGGGGAAGATGGGCCCCCCAAACCCCTTTCCTGCTCTGGCCAGGCTGCCTCGGGGCACTTTCTGGTCTTCAGCTAGCTTATCTAAAAGCAAAGGTGGGCAGCTCCAAGCCCACCTCACTATGGAACCTTCCAGACTTCACTTCCCCCAGAGCTGCTCCTCCTGGGACCCCCGAGCCTTGGGCTGTGACACTCCACCAGCGCAGTGCTCCCTCTGGTCCTAGCTCATGTTCCGAGTAGCCTCATGTGTATATCTTGAAGCCCTTGCTGTGGGCCTGCCAGTCTTGTTCTTGGCACTTTACGTCAGGAAGCCAAGGTCAGCTAACCAGCAGTAAGTGACCAAGCCACTTCCACAGGCTGCAAAGCCAGGTCCCGTCCGGCTCCCATGCCCACAGCCTAGCTGCGTCTCTCTGTACATTAACAAGTGCTGTTCACAAGCCACTCGCATCGTGTCCCTTCTTCACGGGGACTGCCCATCTACACGCCCTGTGCTGCTCCGCATGGTAAGCTCCGGGTATCAAGAACCAGCGGCTGGTGTGTTCTCACTCTTTATTCCAGGCTTGCACAGCGCCTGGCCAGAGCTGGCCTCATGTGTCTTTGTAGAATTTATGATGGCATTCAGGGACTTTATTTTCTGACATGGTGTCTAATATCTAACAGTATTGTTGGGACACTAGAGGCTGTGGAGGTTTACCTCATCCACAGAAAACTGCTCCCTCCTAGTAAGGCAGAGTTCTTGATCATTCCAACCAAGGACCCAATTTCTTCTGGTGTCTCAATTCTCAGACCTGCTGAACCTAAATTTCTTTTGTCTCCCATCATGGCTCATTGTAGGCAGAAGAATATGCTTCAGATATATCACCAAAATGATCTTTTAAATGCATTTCTAAGAAACCTGAGTTTCTAGCTCAGCTGACCTACTTCTGCCATCTTAGCACTTCATCTCAGGGCTCCTTGGGCAGAAAAGGTGTGGTCTCTTTCTTCTTTTCTCCTCATCTTCTCTTCCTCCCTCCCTCCCTCCTTCCCCTCTCCTTCCCTCCAACCCTCTCTTCTTCCTTTCCTCCCTCTCTCCTTCTCTCCCTCCTTTCCTTCCTTCCTTCCTTCCTTCCTTCCTTCCTTCCTTCCTTCCTTCCTTCCTTCCTTTCTTCCTTCCTTCCTTCCTAAAGTAGGCCATGAATATACTTAAAATAATTAAGTACACAGGAGGGCATAAACAAGATAAAATGTACATATCTCTGTCCTTACAATTCCATCTCTGGACTCATTCTTGGGAAGCTGTGAGTCTTTTTCTCTTTCTTTTTTAAAGTTTTTTGGTGATTCCTTACAATCCCGTTTCTTATCTTTCTGAGCAGATTGTCCATAGACTGAGAAATAATATCTGTGGACAATCTGCTCTGAATGATAGAGAATTTTGCCTCATACTGCCTCTCACCTTCTCCTCCACCTCCTTTCCTTTCCAGATTTTTGTTATAGTATTATTTTTATTTCTTCTAAAAGTTGCCTTTATGACTTTAAATAATTTGCATAAACCCCCCTTTCTTGATTCATTCACCTTAGGCTGTATCTATGGACCTCCAGTCTTAGAGATAAGAAGTGAATACACAGCCCTACCCCTAGTTTCCATCAGTTATATCAATTTTATGTTGTCTAGGCTTGTAAACTTTACATCCAGTATTGAGACTAAATATGTCTTTTTTACTTTACCTTTTTTTTCTTTTTAAAGTTGCAGAAAAGGAGTTTATTAGAAGAAAAACCAAATTTCAAAGAAACAGAAGCAGGCCCAAGCAGTAGAGAATGGCTCAAGGGCCATTATTAGAAAAGAAAGTACACTCCAAAGAGTTTGGAACGGGCCGAGCAAAGGAAGCTCAAAAGGCTCAAGGGGGCCCAGGGTAAGGCCCAGGGCCAGGGAGTCATTATTAGGAGAAAAAGTATGCTCCGAAGAGTTTGGAGTGGGTCCCGAGCAGAGGCAATGCTCAAAATGCTCAAAAGGCCTTACTTTACCTTTAAGTTGATTTTAAATGTTAAAATTGCATAAATAGATCTATACTTTCAAAGCTAAAAAGAATCATTGCATAAATGAGAGTGTTATTGAATCTCTAGAGAAGAAAATAAAATTTTTCACTCTCAGGGTCTTGCTTCTGAAAAGAGAATTATCTAAGATTCAAGACAGAATGCTTTTCTTTTATCCATATCTAACTCAGTGACTATTGCTTCTTTTTCCCATATCATTCTCCTTCTTTGGTTCCTTTTTCTATTTTGCTAGTATGTATCAAGGAACTTTGTTTGCATAAAATTTGTGAAAATGCACGTTTTTTCTGAGTCTTTGCATACTCCCAAATGTCTTTCTTTTGTTCCCATTTGCTTGAAATTCCTTTTGTTTGTTTTTTTACCTTTTTTTTTGTAGCTATTGAGGCATGATTTGCATACAGTAAAGAAAACAAATCTTAAGTGTATGGCAGGATAAATATTTATATGTAACCACCACCCATATTGAGATAAAGAACATTTCCATCACCTAGACAATCCCCTTTGGGGTCAGAGCTCCTGTTTCAGCAATTCAGGCAGCTACTGTCCTTCTCTCACCACAGATTAGCCTTGCTTGCTCTAGAACTTCATATAAATCAAATCACCCAGTTTCTACTCCACGTTTGCCTTCATTCATTCAACATAGTAACAAAAATATTATTTATGTTGTTGTGTATATCTGCAGTTTGTGCTTTTAAGATTACTGGGAAGTTAGTAATTTATCCAGTCTCTTGTTGACAGACATTTGGGTTGTTTCCAAGATTTGGCTATTAGAAATAAGTCTGCTATGAATAAGTCTTGTAAATTTTTTTTGTGTGACCATCTCTTGGCTATGTAGTACATATATCATGGTTGAGCTATTCACACTCCTTGTGGTCAATCCACTTCACCAAAGCTTGTTATTGTCAGTCCTTGCAATTTTAGTCATCTTAGTGAGTATCTCATTGTGGGTTTAATTTGCATTTCTCTAATAAGTAATGATGTTGAATACTTATTGATATGTTTATTGGCCACCCAGATATCCTTTGATTGATCATTTGGGAGATACAATTCCAGGTTCGAAATAACTTTCAGCACATTGAAGCAATTGCTTTGTTGTCATTGAGAGATGACTGTGGACAATTTTATTCTTGTTTTTATGTAAGCCACTGCTTTCATCCATCTGGAAGTTTTCAAACCATCTCTCCATTGTTGCAGTCCTGTAGTTTTACCAGGATGAAGGTAGGGTTTTTGTTTGTTTTTTTTTTCCATTAAAATTGCTGGCTTATCAGGGTACTTCCAGTGTGAAAATTCCTGTATTTCTTGAGTTAAGGAAATGTGCTTCTCTGAGTTACTTACTTCTTTCCTCACCTCCATTTTTTTTAAGACAGATATTGGATTACCTGAAATTTTCCTCTACCTCTTTTAACTTTTCTCTCATTTTTTTCTGCCTTAAATCCTGGGATACTTCCTTGACTTTATGTGTGACATAATCATCAAGTTAAAGAAACTTTTGTCTTCAAAGAGACCCTTAGAGGGTGAATCGATGGTTCCTTGTGGCCCAAATAACCATGGGATTAAAAAGGCTCATCACACCCCATTTCCTCATTGTAGATGAGAAAAATGAACAGCAAAGCCTAGACAAAGGGGTTAGCTACTTAGTGAAGGTCATTCAGATGTGAGTAGCAGAGTCAAGGCTAGATCACCCAATTGATTTCCCACTACACCATGCAGGATGACCCCAGAGGAGAGACAACTTAGTGGGGGCCCTTCATGATCCCACTAAGTACATCTAGTCATGATCTATTTCATATAGAAACCTTCTCCCAGCCACTGGGGCCTTCACTGTCTCCCTCTTCCCATGTCACCCTGGAGCACGTATCTGTCCCATAAGCTCTAACACCTACATGAATGAACAGGAACATAAGGTGTTGGTTTATTCATGAACATTTGTGCCTGAATGTCTTCTCTTCCCAGTGAAACTCCTTGTAGGCAGGGACTCTCACATTCTCTTCTGGTTCCTCCATAGCATAGCACTGATTCCACTAAGGGGGTGCCAGATATATCTGGGACTCTCTGGGCTCCTGCAGGTGGGAACACATCTTATTCATCACTGAAATGCCAGCCTGGGGCATAGCAGACACCCCATATGTCTTTATTGATGGAGATAATTTCCCGTCAATCTGAACCAGAAGATTATGCACACACTGTTTTTCTTTATTGGCTTTGGGGTCAGGAAGGTCCTTTTCTTATTATCTCTGAATCTTCAAACAACTTACATAACTGTCTGACCTTCATATGAAGTAGGTCATTTCCCTGGGACCTGGAGTGAGGAGAGTGGTAGGGAGAGATTCCTACTGTGTATGGTTATTGCGAGCATAAAATAAGATCAAGAACTAGAATATCTGTCAATTGTAGGTCAGAACAAAAAAAGCCCAGTTCCCTTCCCTTCCCTCCTTCCTTATCTGCAGGAGCCATTAGCAGTCAGCCCAGTTACCTTCTCCCTCAGCCCCTTACACATGGGTCATAAGGAAAGGCTTTGCAATCAATTAAATGGAAATATCTTTAGTGATCAATCTACAGAGCTTTGCTGAAGGAAAGGTTGTTAAAATCTAGAACCTTTCATTTTCTTCTTAATGAGCTACCTGGGACTGAAGGGAGTGAAAAATATAGCCTTTCTCATACATGTAATACTAAGTACAGAAATATTTTTAGAAACTCACTCCAATTAAGCATTTACACAGGCTGTACTCAATTTTCATTCAGGTCTTTCTCTTTCTAATAAGCTACAACTTTCATGTCTGTAGGGAAGATGGCTTCAGGGACCCCATCATTCTATTTGAAAACAAGCCAGTTTCTGCCCCACTGAGGACCCCCTGTCCACACCCTGCCTCATGTCAGGAACCAGCACTGGCCTGTCCTCTGGCAAGCTCGGCCACTTAACCCTGTCCCCCCACTGCCAGGGGACCCCAGGAACCCGAAAGGAGACCCAGAAATACAGGCCAGGGCTGCGAAACCACGCATTTATATTTCTAACAAGAGCAGGAGCCCCGTTCATTGCCATTTTTGATGGAGGCTGGAGGGAGGTGGGAACAGGCGTGGCGAAAGGCCTTTTGTTTTTAATTCTCTTCAGTTAACGTGCAGGTGGGAGTTTCTAAAATGACACATGCAGATTCAGTCAAGAAAGGTTTTCAGAGCACCAGCAGAAACCCATGTCACTTCACTCTCACATTCTCCACAGTGAATGTTCCAAGCTTCCCCAGCGCGCCTCCTGTCCCCCACCCCTCCTTCCTCCTTCCCCATCCCCAGCTGATGTCCTCACCTCCTGGCTCATGAAGAAGACAGTGTGGACTCTCAGCTTTTATCCCCAAGTTGAGGTAGTCATGGACTTTCTCCCTCGAAGGCTGGTTTCGCTTCCTGGCTCTGGTTTCCAGGCCTTTGCATTTTCTCAGGGACCTGGGGGTCTTTGCTTATCTCCTCCCCTTTTTCTTTCCCTCCCATGGCATCTCAGTATCACCCTGTGTTGACAGCATTTAACCCCCAGATCCCCCTTTGGCCACCAGCCTAGCCATTAGCCTGCCCTCCCCAGGCAAACTTCACAAAGGAAAATGTCAACAGCACCCGCCCCGCCCCTGTGTTCGCTGCCCAGGCGCTGCCCAGGGGAATTAGCAATCTCTGAAGATGGGCTTCCAACTGCCCTCTGCCCAGTTCTAAAAGCAGACTTGACAGACAGTTTGAATAACATGATCAAATTCATAGCTAACTGGCTTAGAGGCATTTAAAACTGAATCCGTTAAGTCCTTTTGCTATCTCAAATTATAATGTATTTATACTTCACTTATTTGTTTGTTTGTTTGTTTGTTTATTTATTTCCTGTCTGTCTTTTCTTCAAGGGGAACCTGAGCTCCATCACTATCGTTTCTGAGAGGTGGTAAGTGGTACTCTCTTTTCTGAAGACAGACTTCTCCTACCACCACTTTCTCCCAGAAATATATTTCTTAATTACTTCACGTGTCCAAAGAGAACGCTTCTGTGCAAAAGCTTGGCATTCTCATTTTGTCCCTTGTGTGAGAAAAGGTTAGAGGAACTAGGGGCTCCTTTAATACCCGGGATCTGCAGCTCTCCGGGAACGGGGCTCCATTAAAACAAGCCCTTAAAATCAGTCAATTGCAGTGGAGTGTGTTTGAGGGAAATGAGGGCGAGGGTTGAGAAAAAGAGAAAGAAGGATTTACGAGGGTTTGGGGCAGGCATACTCGGGCAGTGGTAGGTCCCACACACATCAGAGCCATCCGCGAATGTGATTTCCAGGTGCCCTCGCCGCCTGAATTTTAATGTGAGAGGAGCCAGAGGAAACCATCAGTTCAAACCAACTGCCCATCGTTGTGGTTTCACCTGTGCTCACCCGATTTGGAGGCTCCTAGTTCCACGTCTCCATGACAACAGAGGATTAAAGAGATTCACTCAGTCAGAATCATGGGCTGACAAGTGCCAGGCAAACATTTCATTTCTGTTTCTCTCACAGGTGGTGGGAAGTGTCGATTTCTGGGCCAAGAGCCGGATTTTGCTGTGAGCTGGGAGCAATGACAATTTCATCAGGCAAAAGTCACAGCCCATTACCCTGGGGAGCGCAGACTGGCTCTCCTGGGAAGCTAAAGATCCAGAAAGCCCAATACGCGTTGCCAGGCATGGCTGCCTCTGTGGGGGATGGGGGGAGCTAATAGGGGAAAGAAACTCAGATACATAAAGACAAATTCGCCCTCCAGGACCTCAGGGAGTATCAGCCTGCTGACTCCCCATGTGACCCTCACATGTACCCTCATCGTTTCCCTTTCTGCTCACTTTCCTCTCCAAAAGGTGCCCCTCAAAACTCATCTTTCTTTTTGATATGCAGAGGTGAGTCATTGCAAATAATGTCACCTAACATTTTTCCCTGGGAGACTACAGCTCTGAGCCCTGATTTTATGCACATGGAGGAGTCACTATGAGTCACACTTCAAAATGTTTCTGAGTAAGTCTCATTTTCTCAAGATAAAACAATAAAATCAAAGTTTTATAGTGGGAAGAATCCCATCCCTAAGGCCACCAAATGTTTTCAGGATGCTTGTCACTCGGTCCCCTAACCTCTGGCTACATCATGCTCAGGGGAATAATTCCTTAGATGTCCCCTTTTTGTGAAAGAATGCCACTTTCCCACTTAGTGCATCTGATCACTGGACTGGAATTCACTTGCCAGGGGATAGCTGATTCCACAGGCTTAGAATTAGGTCACTGGGAAAGCCACAGAGTAATTTATGTAAATGAACATGCAGCAATATGCAGAAAGATGACAATACGTTTTTCTAAATTTCCTGAAAAATAATATCTTGCAAGCTTCTCAATACGGCATTTCATCAGCTTGGCAAATATATTTAGATGATATCAACTAAAATGTATTAAATCCCCAATATGTGCTAGGTGTCATCCCTTACTAATTTCATTTAATCCATGCAGACAGGTATTGTCTTCACTTCGCAGGTGATGTGTCTGAGGGTAAGTGTCTGATCCGAGGTCAGGTGTAGATGGGGAGACTCAAGTTCCCTGTCCTGTACTCTCCCACCTGCATACACCCCTGCATGGATGTCTCTCTGACCAGCAAAATCACTTCTCCAGTGGGGGGCTTTGCTTTGGTATGAAACGGTTTCATCACATGATAGTGTTCTAAAAGCCTGGCAGATTAAATAGATAAAAGTGGACTCACTCACTGAGTTGGGTGGAGTGCAGCCTTTTCAATCTCTCCTCTGCCTCTTCATTCCTCTTGCGTGATCTGTGGGCCCTGTGGACTCTGCTTAAGAACCACCACCCCACAGCCTCCTCTTAGCCTACTTGTTTTGGGTCTATTTGGAGGACTCCTCCAGACTTTGAGCTCTCATTTTGGTCTTTCAGTACTTATCTAGTGCAAAGCCCTGTGCCAAATCACCAGCTTCCTCCCAGGTGGATGACGAACTCAGGTCATTCTCAGAACTGCCTGTTTTGTGGTGCTGAGGGAAGGTGTGATATCAGACAAATGGGCCCAGGTTCCCGGATTGCCCCCCGTGACTGTTTAAATGCAGCAGTCCCTTCCATTTAATTCCCTAAGAGATAAGTCCTCAAATGGCATCCTTAAGAAGCACTGCAAACTTCTGAGGTTTGATAATGGTGTTGTAGTTGTATCAAATAAAAAGCTTGTATCTCTTAGAGATCCATACCAAAGTACCTATAGATGTAGTTATAAAGTTATTATTTCAAAATTATCCAGGGAAGGGGTATAGGTGGGGTAATAAATAAAATGTTCATTTTGTTGAAGCTGGTAATGGGCACATAAGAGTTTGTTATACCATTCATTCTACTTAGGATAGGCTTAAAATTTTCCAAAAGTTTGAGATAGATAGATAGATAGATAGATAGATAGATAGATAGATAAATAGATAGCTAGATAGACAGATAGGTAGACAAATAGATAAAGGAGATAGGAAAAAAATCAGCATTAGGCCCTTGCCCCCAAGACTATCCTCTTTCCCTTGCTCAACTTATTGTCTCCCAAGGGTCCATTGTGCTGCTCTATGACAGGCTTAGTCCTTTACTTGGAGTAGGTGAAGCCTTTGGACTTGTTTCTCTGACCTGTTGACTATGATTCTGCCTCTACTCACAGCTTTGCCTGCACCTTTGATTTTGGCCCCTCCCACTGCTTAGAGTACAATATGTTTCTTTTTCCAAAAGTTGTGTGGCACAACCTTCACCCACTTGGTTCACCATGGGAGATGTGAGCAATTAAAAGTCCTCTCCAGAGTTCAGATGCCTTATGATCTCCCATCTTATGGATGAGAAAACAGAGGCAAAAGTAAACCATCCAAGGCCACATAGCTAGAAAGTGGTAGAACCAGGCTTGTGAACGCAAGCAATTTGACCCCAGAGATACCCTTTCCACCACTGCAGCATGTAGACACTGTACTTGACAATTATAAACGCTCAAGCCTACCAGGAGGTGACCGACTCCACAAAACTGAACAAAACTGAGGGAGCAATCACTATTGTGCTTTTTTTGTTGTTGTTTGTTTGTTTAGTATTTTTAAAAAGTGAAGAAATAGAGGAAGTAATCCATAATCCTACCATTCTAACAAAATACATAGTATTTTATTTCTGCATACACTTTATATAATTATATTTATAATAACAAAATAATATACTTTTTATGTTCTGATTTTAAATATTATATCACTAGCATTTCTTTGTATTGCCTTTGTCATAATATCATTCCAAATGTGCTATAGTTTTATTATAAATCCTTCTCTTTTTGGAACTTTTTGTTGCTCCCAATTTTATGCTGTTTGAAATAATTTAGGACTGAATACCTTGAGGCATATAGCTGTTTCTTCTTTTTAATTTTCTCCTCTTGTGTAAATTTCCAGAGATAAAATTATTGGAACAAAAGTTAAATAACCTATGGCACTTGAGATTTACTGCTGATTGAATTTCAAATTGATGGTACAATTTTATATCCTATGGTATTTTCACTATGTCCTCTCAAGCACTGAGTGTCAACAAATATTTTCTTTTCTATTTTATAGACAAAAAATATGAGGCTGGTTTCATTTAAATTAATTTTATTTCTAGTAAGTGAAATAAAAGGGTGGGGGCTGTGATTCTGGCACCCCAGAGTAGTCAGCACTGCACTTCACTTATACACACTTGTGTGCACACATGTAGAAAGGGGAGCTACACTCCACCTTGTTAGTGCTGTCAACACATACACACAACTGCTCAGGCTCATAGCAACAGCCTCTGAGCACTCAGCAGATGTTGTTTGAGGAAAGGAGGAACAGGAGAAAATGCAAAAGCACAAGAGCTGACTTTTCTTTACTAAGCTAAAGTCTTGCCACTAGTAATGCAATGGTTTTACAAATAAGTCTAGCTTCCATGAATTTCTTCATAATCCTCTAATTACCATCCCATAGTTTGAGAAAAATCTCTTTCAACTTACTAAGGCTTGATTATATCTTTTTTTTTTTAAAGATTTTATTGGGGAATTGGGGGGAGGGGAACAGACAAGTTGCTGTCCTTTTGTTCTTCAGTCTAGTTGTAGAGGATGTCGCTTCACTGGCTCATATTGGTATTATCATTGCGCTCTTCCCAGGTGAGGCAGATTGGCCACTCATGGCGGCTACTGGCAGCTCATGCCGGCTGCCAGCCACTCACAGTAGATTTGTGGCAGCCCACTGCAGCTCCACTGCAGCCTACACCATCGTGGGTGACTCACAGCAGCCCCGCTCCAGGTTGAGCTATTGTTCACCATCTTAGCTGTAGAGGGCGCAGTGTCACTGTCCCTAATGTGGGACCCGAGCCAGGGCCCTGCTGCTCAGAGCTGGCATCCCATGCCAACTCTTAACCAATGCGCCACCCGATTATATCTTTTTTCTTTAAAAAAAACCCCACAGTTTTGTTCTAATTATAAATTTATTTGACATGCCAACTGTAGAAAATCTGTAAAACAGAAAAGTTTAAAAACGGGAACAAAAGTAACTCATAATCCTACCACCTCAAAAAATCACTCTTTGATGTAACCCTTCTTTATTACTATAAGTGTGAAACAAAATTGCTATCACACTAGATGTATTCAGTTTCGTAGCCTGATATTTTTCCATTTAGTGTTATGTTGTGTGTATTCTACCTGGTATTAGGTATTTTCCAATTTTTTTTAATGTTTATATAAATTATAGAATTATATAATAATATGCAAAATATAATTATAATTGTATAGTATTTAGATAATATTACCATTTATTTTATGATGTTCTTAATATTGGCTGTCTAGATTGTTTCCAGATTTTCACTGTTATAAACAGCAATGAATATCCACATCTATTTATTTATGAAAGTTTAATAAATAGCAGAATAAGCAAATGTATTTTTAAAGATTTTATTTCCACAGTGAGGGAGCTGGAAGGCCTGGTTTCTGGCCCCACTTAGCTATTGTGTGACCCTAGCAAATAACATTGCACTTCACTGAACCTCAGTTTCCTCATATACAAAAAAAAAGGGGTCTAAATAAATAATCTTTCCAGGTCCTTTTGATGCTAGTATGTTATAAGTCTAAGCGAAAGCCACAACTCTCTCTGTATGAACACTATACTTCCTCATAGCTCATAAAATTTTCTATATTTTATTATTTTTGCCTCCACACATGCCAAGCGATAACAAATACAGAAACAGTCAGTGATGATAATGGAAAAACGAGTCTTCCAGACACATGTGGAACTTCTAAGCTGTGCTCAGTAGCAAGCACATTAGAGTTAGATTACTGCTAGCAATTAAGAGGAGAAAACAATAATTAAAGAATTAAGCAAACAGAATCACATTAGACGAGGCAGCCTGTACCATACATGGAATACAGGCACCAGGTACACAGAATATAGGGTGGGAGAGAGGTACATGTTTTGTGGCGAGTTTGAAATAGAAAATTCAAATTTTCCAGCTAAAAGTCTCTCTACATACAAGGGTAACTAAAGATGATACAGGACAAAGGAAAATAAGAACTAGAGTAATTGAGGCTGCCAGGGGTCCCCTGAGGTATCATGCTATTATCAAACCTAGTTATTGTCATGCTTTAATACTCTCCAAACTCTGCCACTGAATTGCCCCCACTGGGTCACTGGTGATTTATTCCACAAAGCCCAGAGAAAGAATCTAAGTGTCAATGATATTTTCTTCTTAATTATGGAAAGATTTAAATATAAGCAAAGAATGAAACCGTTCCAATATGTTCCCTTTTGATAACAGCACTTGCTCCAGCTCTGGCTTTGCTAGCCTGACAATCACCTTGAAGTTTTCCCTGGGCTCATAAGAAGCTAAGGGGGTAGGGGATTTAGTATTCACAGTGTCCTAGAGCTGAAGATGCCACCTCCCAAGGCTCCTCTCATCTAATCTAATGGAATAATCCATCCAAAGGAGGGATGGGCCCTGTCACCCCAGACCCCAGGCAGTTCATGCAAATAGTGTAATTCAGAGCCAGGCATCAATGGGCTGGCAGTGTACCAGGGGTCTGCCTTCTCTGGGCAAAGCTCATAAGGACGGCGTTAAAAAAAATGGCCTGTATGTTCCTTTACTTTTGTAGCTCAGGGAAAAGACTGTCCTTTCTGCTATTCTAAAACACTTCTTGGGAGAGCAGAGAAAAAAGGAGGGGGGGGGGAGAGAGACTGAGCTTGAGGAGGCATCTCCTCCTCACTCTATGACTTTTATTTCCCGTCCTGAAGTCATAGTGCGCAGTTGCCAAATGCCTAGTCCATTAAAATGATAATGGATGTCTGATGAAAACGGAGTTTTAAATAACTTGACCTTTTTCATTAAAGACACAGTTCATTTTACCCAGAGAATTCCTCCTGTAGAAAAAGGTTTCTGCCTAACAAGATATTCCATAAAAGGCTTGCTTTGGAGAGTCTTGGCTTTTAAGGTGAAATTGGGCAGCACCCAGGGCTGACCCACAGGCCTTGAGCCAACGCTAGAGGGCGCCATTTCCCCGGAGCTCCAGGAGCGAGGCCTGCTCAGTGAGGGGTTTCCGCTTCTCTCCTGCCCCAGAGTTTTGTCTCACGTAGGACATGGCTTCGTGGGAAAACGTTTTAAAGCTCAGCTAGGCAGGAAGATGAGCATTCCGGGACGAAAATAAAAGGGCAGAGCTGTTGGTGCCTTCCCATACACCTATGGAGCCTAAGGAAGAAATAGAAGCCTGCACAGCTGTCGGTCATCTCCGTGGCAAACACAGGCTCACGGATTAAAGAGGGAGCTGGGTGCCTGATGGCATTGGTGCAGAAGAAACTGTGTAATCAGGATATACTCCCCTCAAAAACAATACAGGCTCACGCAGGGGTCAGAAACCACAGATGTGATTTTTGTTTCTTCATTCTTAGGCCATGCTGCCTTCCACCTGCCTGCAAAAGGCCCTCAGCTGTCCACCGGAGAAGGTAAGGGAAGGGCTAACAGGATTTGCTGATGGATTGGATGTGGAGTTTGAGAGTAAGAAACCTTCAAGAACGAATGTAAGGTTTTGGGCCAGAGCAACTGGATGAATGATGTGCCGTTTATTGAGGTGGGAAGCCGCAGAGGGAGATTTTGGGGGCAATCAAGAGCCACAATTGGGCATGTTAAGTTTGGGAAGCCTCTTGGATGGTGTGGTAGGCAGCATAATGGCCCCCTACATATGTCTATGTCCTAATCTCTAGAACCTGTGAATATGTTATGTTACATGGCAAGGAGGAATTAAGGTTGCTAATCAGTTGACTTTAAAATAAAATTATCCTGGATTATGTTATAGGACCCAGTGTAATCACAGGGGTTCCTAAAGGTGGAAGAAAGAGGCTAACAGTCAGTATCAGAGTGATGTGATTTGAGAAAAATGGACCAGCCACTGATAGTTTTGAGGATGGAAGGGACCACAAGCCAAGGAATTCAGGCAGCCTCTTGAAGCTGGAAAAGTCAAGAAATAGATTCTCGCCTGGAGCCTCCAGAAAAGAATGCAGCCTCCTGACGCCTGTTAGCCCAGTGAGACCTGTTTTGGACTTTTGACCTCCAGAACTGTAAAACAGTACGTTTGTGTTGCTTTAAGACACTAAGTTTGTGGTACTTTGTTACAGCAGCCATAGGAAACAAATATAGGAGGCCACATAATATATTGCCCAAACTAGCACATTTTTCATGAAAGACATGCTATGAACACTTAAACAGGACAGCAGTCATAAATAAGAACTATTCCGAGAAATCTGGGATGTGGGTCATCCTACCCTCTGTCATGAGTGGAGATGTCAAGGAGGCAACTGCTTCTGTGTCTTTTCTTTGGAGACAGGTGGGGCTAGAGAATTAAATTTGATAGGTGCCCTACGTAGATTTAAAACCATGGAATTGAATGAGGTCACAAGAGAGTGAATATAGATAGAGAAGGGAAAACATCCAAAGACAGAGTCTAGCTTTAGAGGTTTGGAGGAAGGGGAAGTACCAGTAGAGAAGACTAAGAAGGCCTACCTAGTGAGGTAGAAAAAAAAGAACAAATATACCCAAGTGAAGAAAGTATTTCAAGGTATGAGACTGACTGAGGGCATCAAATGAGAGGGTGAGAGCTCAAGAAAAAAATAGGAGTGAAAATCAATCATTGGATTTGCAATGTGGAAATCATCCATGATCTTACTTTTAAAAGAAATTACAGTTGACATCTAACATTATTTTATATTTTCAGGTATACAGCACAGTGGTCAGACATCCATATAAGTTATGAAGTGATACCCCTGATCAGTACAGTACCCACCTGGCACCACACATAGTTATTACAATATTATTAACTCTATTCCCTGTGCTGTACTTTACATCCTTGTGACTATTTTGCAGCGATCAATTTGTACCTCTTAATCCTTTCACCTTTTCACCCATCTCCCCAACCCCCTCCCACCTGGCAATCATCAAAATGTTCTCTGTATCTATGAGTTTGTTTCTGTTTTGTTTATTCATTTACTTTGTTTTTTAGATTCCACATATAAGTGAAATCATATGGTATTTGTCTTTTTCTATTCGGCTTACTTCACTGAGCATAATACCCTCTAGGTCCATCCAGGTTGACACAAATAATAAGATTTCATTCTTTTTTATGGCCAAATAGTATTCCATTGTATATATGTACCACCTCTTCTTTCTCCAATTGTCTATTGATGAGCACTTAAGTTGTTTCCATATCTTGGCTATTGTAAATAATGCTCCAATATGCACAT
>NW_017731510.1:3202369-3203447 GCF_001890085.2 Hipposideros armiger | reverse complement strand
CAACGGCACCTGCCAAGGTCTAAAGGCAAGAGGGCATAGGTCAGCTGAAGAAATTAGTACTGTACAGCTGACATGTGAGATGAATAAGCTGCCAGGAAGAAGAAAGAGAGGCCCTATGCTGTGTGATAGATACAGGGAAACGCAGCTGAGGGAGTCATTAAGTTTCATGGGGTGAAGATGGGGTGACAGAAAGCTACAGGGAGGTGGTAACATTTAAATTTGTCCCTGATGATATGTAGGAGTTTTCTAGATCTCCAGTGTGGGTAAGGGGAGGAGAGAAAACAGAGAACATTTTGGCTATAGCTACGCCGGCCAATATAGTATCTGCTAGCCACACATGACTACTAAAATTTAAGTTATATTTCATTAAAATTAAGTAACATTAGAAATTCAGTTCCTCAGTCACACTGGTCCCATTTCAAGTGGTCAAGACCTCATATATCTAGTGGCTACCATATTGGACAGTGTACATATAGGACATTTCTATCATTGCACAAAGTTCTATTGGGCAGTGTTGGGTTGGAGTGAACAGCACATGCAAAGGCTCAGAAGCCTTTGGTGTGTTCAGGAAATATTGACCAGTCGGGGCTATAGTAAAAGGTAGGTGGATGGAAGTGGCTGGAGATGACACTAGAGAGATTGACTGAATCTGGGTGGGAAAAGGCAGTTAAAGTAATACTAAAGGAGGGTGGACTTATCTATTTTGGCACTGGGGATCTGACAGGGGACATAAGCAGATCTAGGTTTATAAAATGAATTCAAGCAGTAGTTACAAGGTCTGAAAGGAATGGAGGACAAGCAGAAAGTAGGGAGAATTAGCCAATTGGCTTTTGCCAAATACATTTTGATGAACAACACTTTTTATCACATCACCTTACATTTGCCAGTTTCCATTATTACCAATTAAATTAAATTTAATCTGTTTGGGTTTGAAGGCCCTTACCTTGTTGCACACTACTACACAACACATTAGCCTGACCCCAAGGATGATATAGTTTCACTCTTTCCATCTCATGAACATTAATCCCCATCACCATTCTTTACAGTCTCCGAGTGGACTGCAAACTCCTTGAGAACA
>NW_017731510.1:3198424-3199974 GCF_001890085.2 Hipposideros armiger | reverse complement strand
AAGCATGGAGGAAGCAAGGAAGAAAAATATCCTTCTCTCTCACAACTCTCACTCTCCATTCTCTTGCCAATGCCTCCCATTGGCTGGATGTAATGAAAAGCTAGAGGGCAAGGGAGACAAGTGATACAGCCCATAGGATCTGGGTGGAAACAGACATAAAACAACCACCACAATTACGATTACGATTGGCTGCATTGACAGACAACCAGGATAACCATGGCTTAAACAATTTAGAAGGTTTTCTCATGTAAATGAAGTCTAGGGTTGATAATTGGGGACCCAGGCTTCTTCTGTCTAGCTACATGCCCCCCCCTCCTTCCTCAGTCTATTACCTCATGGCCCAAGATGGCTGCTTGAGCACCAGATATCATGCTGACATTCCAACATGTAGGAAGATGAAAGAAAAGGGAAGGGCACACTTTCATACTTTAAGGGCCCTTATTTGAAATCATACATGGCACTTCTATTTATATTTAATTGGTCAGAATTTAGTCATATGAGCACACCTAACTCCAAAGGGGGCTGGAAATGGGATATCAATGCCAAGAAGTTTTGTGTCCAGCTAAAAATGAAGTGCTCTCTTACTAAGTAAAAAGGGGAGATTGGATACTGCAGGACAACTGGCTCTTGGTTACAACCTCAGAGGAAAAATCCTACCACCAGCTAGAGAAATTCCAAGATTGAGCCCGAGCCTTCCCAGTTTCCAATAACAGAGTGAACACATCAGTCATAGTGACAATGTGTATCATGACACGTCACGTGTTCTTTCACTACATGATAGTCTCTTGCACTCCAACTTCTAAGGGAAAATCAATGTTGCTGTGTAAGGACAATGTGCATTCGATGAAGAAATGCCAGTTAGAGACATTTGCCTTGGAGATTTAAAGACTGGTTCCTGGAAAACATGCCATCCACAGATATTATGTAGCTAATACGTTTGGTTTGACACAGAAGCAACAGATCACGTTTTCAGAGTTGGGGAATAAATCTACATTTAACAAGATACCCTGAAATGTGATTCACTAATTCTTATTGGGAGAAAAGTCCCAAGTGGCCACAGTTACAGTACACATGCCAGCTGGCTGGGCTCTAGGACCCTTCCTCGGGGGCACTGTTCTCTTTCTCGGGCACCCAAACATGTCCCAGCCTGTGCAGCCTGCTCCGGCATTCAAAGGAGGCTGCCCCACAAGGCGTGATGGTGGGGACTGCCTCAGTTCGCCTGTGAGCTGCCCTAAGTTCTTCAGCCTAGGACAGTGCCAGCCTCCCTGCCACCCTGGGCTGCTCCCAAGGTATTCAGGCAGATATCTGTCTACGCCTGCGTCCAGCAGCCTTTGGAGGTTTTGGTGAGCCTGTCCAGAGAAGGAAGAAAAGATGTCTCAGCCTTTCAATCATTCAGTTAACCAACTTTCTAGAAACTGCCACTGTGTGACTCCTGTAGGCAAAGGGGGTACACAGAGAAATAGAGTATGGGGCTTATCGTCTAGTTAGCATGGGCAGGAGTTTCACACATGGGATTAAATCATCCATGGCAGTAATGCACAGGACATCAC
>NW_017731510.1:3193046-3196004 GCF_001890085.2 Hipposideros armiger | reverse complement strand
TGGGTAACTGAGAGATGGCTGACTGTAGGGACAAAGTAAAACTCACTTTATATGCATGAAAAGTGAGAAGAAGCAGAAGCTAGGAACCCATGAGCATTTCCTATCAAAAGTCTTAGAATGATGGTGTTATAGAGCTGGAAGAAGTTTCGAAAAATGATCTGACCCAACACCCTCATTTTACAGATAAAAACCTAGGACCAGAGGAGTAAGGGACTTGTTCATTGCCCTAGAACTAGACGGTGACAGAGCCAGAGGCCAGGCCTCATACTGATTCCCCACTTAATTCTCTCACGCTAGGCTGGGGTACAGAAACCCTGGAAATTGCCCTTTTATTTGAACAAGGATCTGGAAGGTAGAATAATCCATAAATGTATATGTAGCAGTCAAAATTTAAGCAAGTTGCTTAATCAATATTTATTGGCAATACTCTGTGCCAGGCGCTAGGCCCGTCTGTGCTATATTCTCAGTGCGTGTGATCTCTGCTGTCTGCTTCCCACATTTGGAAGGCTGCTTAGGGAGCAGCCATGTGGGGCCTGGGGAGACCCCCGGAGTACGTTGTTCTTGGAGCTCCTCTCAGATGGGGTGAGACAGGACGTGTCCCGCAAGCTCTCTGCCTCCAGTTTCCTCACCTGTAAAGTGGGGATAACCCACTTACTTCAGGGGCCACTGAGCTAGAAATAATATGGTCAGGTCTAGGGCTTGTCTTGATAAACGTCTAAGAGCAAGTAGACAATGTG
The DNA here is from genome assembly GCF_001890085.2 of Hipposideros armiger. Lineage (NCBI taxonomy): Eukaryota > Metazoa > Chordata > Mammalia > Chiroptera > Hipposideridae > Hipposideros > Hipposideros armiger. The sequence continues at coordinate 3,195,267 of NW_017731510.1, read as the reverse complement.
ATATTACTATTCAGGGATCAGATTAAAAAGAGATCCAGATAAAAGAGCTTTTCAAGATTTGAAGTAAGAAGTGATTAAAAATAAATCCCTTAATTTTGAGGAGAGTAGCCTATGTCCTTTTTCCAAGATACCCACAGAATTTATGTACTTTTTAAGATGAAAAACTATTGTTTTTTCATTAATCAAAATAAAGACAAAACATTTTAATTCATTATGTTTTAAAATTAAGTTTGTTGGGGTGACAATGGTTAGTAAAATTACACAGGTTTCAAATGTCCAATTCTGTAATACATTATCTATATATCACTTAGTGTGTTCACCACCCAGAGTCAGTTCTCCTTCCATCACCAAGTATTTGACCCTCTTTAACAATGTGGTTTTTCAATTAGACAGACAAACCAGCCTATATCTCAAACCTTGACACCTGTGAAAACATAGCCTGCCATCCTCCCACCCACCCTTACCCTCTGGTAATCACTAAACTGTTGTCTGTGTCTAAGAGTTTTTGTTTGTTTGTCTTGTTCCTTTGTTGTTTTCAGTTTTATATCCCACATATCAGTGAAATCATACGGTTCTTGGCTTTTTCTGTCTGAATTATTTTGCTTAGCATAATAATATCAAGATCCATCCATGTTGTCTCAAATGGCAATATTCATCTTTTCTTATGGCCAAGTAGTATTCCATGTGTAAATATACCACAACTTCTTTATCCAATCATCTATTGAAGGACANGTATTTGACCCTCTTTAACAATGTGGTTTTTCAATTAGACAGACAAACCAGCCTATATCTCAAACCTTGACACCTGTGAAAACATAGCCTGCCATCCTCCCACCCACCCTTACACTCTGGTAATCACTAAACTGTTGTCTGTGTCTAAGAGTTTTTGTTTGTTTGTCTTGTTCCTTTGTTGTTTTCAGTTTTATATCCCACATATCAGTGAAATCATACGGTTCTTGGCTTTTTCTGTCTGAATTATTTTGCTTAGCATAATAATATCAAGATCCATCCATGTTGTCTCAAATGGCAATATTCATCTTTTCTTATGGCCAAGTAGTATTCCATGTGTAAATATACCACAACTTCTTTATCCAATCATCTATTGAAGGACACTTTGGTTGTTTCCATGTCTTGGCCACTGTAAATAATGCTGCAGTGAACATCAGAGTACATATATCTTTACAGGTAAAGGTTTTCAGAATTTTGGGGTAGATACTCAGGAGAGGGATTGCTGGGTCATACGGTAGTTCTATTCTTAATTTTTTGAGGAACCTCCATACTGTTTTCCATAGTGGCTGCACCAATTTACATTCCCACCAACAGTGTATGAGGGTTTCTTTTTCTCCGCAGCCTCTCCAACACTAAGACAAAACATATTAAAGGTCCTGTATTTGTCTTCTAGGGCTTCCAACAGACTGGGTGGGTCAAACAACAAAAATTTATTTCTCATAGTTCTGGAGGCCGGAAGTCTAAAACCAGATGTCAGTAGGTTTGGTTTCTCCTGAAGCCTCTCTCTTTGGCTTGTGGATGGTGGTCGTCTCCCTGTGTCACTGCATGGTCTTTTCTCAGCGTGTGTCTGTGTTCCTCTTATAAGGACACCAGTCAGATTGGATTAGGACCCACCCATATGAACTCATCTTTACTCAGTTACCTCTCTGAAGACCTTATCCTCAAATACAGTCACTTTGTGAGGTATTTGAATTTTGGAAGGGGACACAATTCAGCTCATAACAGGGACTAAAGTGAAGAGGTAAAAAGTAAAAAGTCATATGACCTCAAGCACTGGAACCATTGTTGAACACCCTTCCTGAGAAGCCTGTCCTGAAAGGGATGAGTGACCCAACCTCAGCATTAAGGGCTGGATTCTTCTTGTTTGAGATGATTTCTTGTTGTTGTTGTTACTTGTGAAATGGTTGTACATTCTTGGGCGGCACTGACCAAAAGAAAGGCAGCGTGACAGGAAGGACGTGAGAAGCTAAGTGTTGGTGGGTCCTTGCTGTGTGCGCTGGAGTCACAGAGGGCCCAGGTGGACACGAGGACAATGAGCCACGTCAGTGAGTGAGGGTGTCTGTGGAGGATGTCAGGTGACTGGAATGGGAAGGGTGGGGTGGCCAGAGGCCTGGCATGGAAGGCGCAGAGCAGGTCACACGTCAGCCCAGCATACTGAGCTGAAGGCACCCTTCTCCAGAGGGAACTGCGTGCTCAGGGGATGACATGGAGG
>NW_017731510.1:3191442-3192322 GCF_001890085.2 Hipposideros armiger | reverse complement strand
GGAACAAACTCTCTTCAAACTGTCAGTTTTCTGTAGCCAAAGAAACCATTGATCTGTATGGCTAGTGAAACTACCAGTTGTTTGGTTTTTTAAAATATGGTTTTTCAATTAGACAAACTAGTCAATATCTCAAGCCTTGACATCTGTGAAGACATAGCCTGCACACCCTGGCAGCGCTGTGGCTCCAAAGGACTCTGCCATGGGGTGCAGACAGCTCACAGAGACCTCCCTCCAGCTCAGTAGCTTCAAACAGAAGCCACGGTGGGCAGGGAGCTGGGGCTGAGCTCGTCTCCACCCCACAGCGGCCTCCCATCACCTCTGGACAGAGGCCAACTATTTCAGTCCTATTGCTTTTTACGTTTTGTCGTCTTTTCGGAAGTGAGGAGGCCACGCTGAACTACCTAAGTGCAGACTTTCTTCAGGGTCACATAATTCCAACCACCTGGAGAGGGACAGAGGAGTAAAGTTCCATTTATTTCCCCATTTGAAAGGAAGATAATGATGTGAGAACAGCGGTCGTCCAATGTAGACCCAGCACACGCAGCCAACACAGGCTCTCTTCCTGGCAGCATCCTCATTCGGTGGCACTAACTGAGCCACAGTCCCTGCCCCCACAGACCCTGCGACCCCAGGTCAGCAGGAGTGACAGAGACTCGGGAAGGGAAACAACAACAAGATCCAGGCGTGCATGTGAGTTGCAGTCACTTGGGGTGCTGATGGCGCGTGCCCACGTCTCATCTGTGCTGGCTCCAGGATTCTGGCACCCACAATGCCCAGCTCAGGGACACGAGGCTGGGGGTTGGGAGCCCTTGCAGGAGAAAGAGTCCTGCTGAGGACCAACCAGGCCCCTCTGCCACCTCACTGGGTCAGACTCGGGCAC
>NW_017731510.1:3183962-3188382 GCF_001890085.2 Hipposideros armiger | reverse complement strand
TGAGATAACACCAGCCTCCATTTTTTAAGGGCCTACTGTGGGCCAGGCCCTGTGTTAGCAGCTTCCTAGACCAAATCTCAGAACACCTCTGTGGGGAAATTGTTATTCCAATTCACATCTCAGTAAACTGAGAGACAGGAAAATTAAATAAAGAGGCAAGGAGAACATATATGAAAATGCTTTGCAAATTCATAAAGCACTGCGTAAATGTTAGGTATTCTGTTTTCCTACTAACTGGCTTTCATAAAACAACCTCCATTATAGCACACTGCCCAGTGTTGCACATACTTGAGTTGACTGCCCATTAAACAATAAGAAGAATAATAGAAAAGCCCAGAGACCAGCAGGTGCCCATGTTAGTTTACTAGTTTAAGGTTGTCAGAACCGAGGCCTCTGCAATTCTCTTGGCCTTTCCCTCATGGTCATTGGATGTTGCTTCATCTCTAGTAATCAAGTTCTTTTTCTAGGAAGAAAGAAGAAATGCCTAGGCCATATCTGCAGCTAAGTCTACCTCTCTTACGAGAATCTTTTGCAGAAGGTCCACCTGATAGCCCTGCTTACATCTCATTGGCCAGTTTTTGTCACTTGACCATCCTTCTCTGCAAGGGAGACTGGGAAATGTGGTTCTTCAGCTAGGTACCTTCTTCCCACAATTCAATTGGAGGAGACTGGATATTGGGAAGCAATGAACAACCGTTGCCTCTCAGATACATAATATTATCAGCTTAGGACATATTGCTGAGGAAACTTTGTTTACTCTCCCCTTGTGTCTTTAGCTGTAACACACAGTGAGTAAAGTGTTTGATCAGTATTGACTGATTTACTGCTTTCTTTCTAGAAAGAAAAAATGCTTCAAACATTTGATACCTGAAAAGCTTTTTCTTGGACTAATCTATCAGTTACTTTAAGTCAATAAGAAAAACCACTGCTCTAAAGAAATGTAGAGTTAAGCGGGTATGACTCCCTTCCCTTATCTCGCTCAACCAAGTTTGAAAATTGGAAAGGGGGTGTTTTCCTTTTATGGTGAAATAGCATGCTGCCAGAAGAAGCTTAATTACAGAATGATAAAATTAGACTGTTAGAATTAGATGGCCGGATGAATTATAATTAGTCTGAGGGGCTGGCTATAGAATGTCAAGTACAAAGCCTGAGAACAGCACTTGGTCCTGGAATAATGGGGCCTCTGAAAATGGTGAGATGGAATTTCATTCTGTAGCCCCATCATCATTTCCCCTTTTCAGTGCCCTGAGCAATCATGACCACTATCACAGTATAATGAAATGGCATTTTATCTGACGCAGAATTGCAGGGTGAAAAGGGACTTAACTACGTGCTTTACCTCTGCCAAAGGACTTTAAAGCCTGAAAATTCCCCTGTACATTGTTTATGGAGAATGGAGGTGGGGGATGATGCCAGGGAATAGAGTACATTTTTCCTTAACCTAAAGATGACTCCTGTAACCCACGACATCTAAATACAGCCCCCTGCAGATAGCATAAAGCTCACATGTCTGTCACCTGTTGTCTTTCACAGACTCCCTCTCTAGGATGAATTGCTTTGTTTCAGTCACATAATCATATTGAAAATCTTATTGGATCTGGGAGAAGGAGATTATACCAAGAGGTCCCAAAGAATCTTTATAAACCTGAAACATTGTTGTGGGTGCCCTGGGCCAAGTAGTCCTAGGGGGCAATCGATAATCTACTTGGGGGATGATTTGCACACTTGTGTGTGTGTGTGTGTGTGTGTGTGTGTGTGTTGGCAAGAGGAAAGCTGGAAGTTTTGCCAACTGTTGTGGTATCTTTGAGAACTAGACTTGGGCTAGAATTGTGACAAATGTCTATCACTAATCTGTGAGGGTCATCTAGACTGAAGAACAATGAGAGTTTAAAGCTGTAGGAGTCTCAAATGACTAGTCCAACCCCTTCATTTTACACATAAGAGAACAGATACCCATATATTCCACCAGTAGCTGGTGTCACTATAGAAGAAACCACAGCCTGGGAAAAGGTGAAAGTGCCTAGCCTGGTGTCGGGGAGGGTGTTTCTGTCCCCCCAGAGCTGGGCCCCCTGGACTGTTGAGGGACTAATGATGAGGCTGGTAAAACAAATGAACATCAACAACAACAAAAAAATTCTTCTAGCCTATTTTAAGAAACGATTAAATTTGATTCAATTAGGAGTCTAGTCAGTGAATAAACAGAGGACAGTGTTCTAAGCTAACTCTGCAAAGCACGCAGTACCACAGAACATTTGGAAAACAGTCTGTGCATCTGGGGAGGTTGGAACAGGACGGGGGGAAAGACATTACAGCAGAAAGGGCTCAAGGGGTCTCTTGAGACCAGATCAATACACACTTGTTGAATTTCCTGCAAATTTGCATTGTTGAGATTCAGAGATGATTTTTGGAAGGGATTCAGTCTTTAATTTCATTCATTTTGGTTTTTTATTTACTACTTAATGAATGACTCATTCAACAAACCTTTGTTGGCCGTATTCACCATAGATATGCATAATAATAGATAGTGCATCTTTTTGGAGAGCTTATTATAAGTCAGGTGCTGTGCTGGGTGCTTCCTTAATTCTTACTAAGCCCTATGACACAGGTACCATTAGAATCATCATTGTACAGATGAAGAAACGACCCCAAACAGGTAGACATCTTGCCCAAAGTCACACAGCCAAGAAGTGGTGGAACCAGAATACAAACACACAAGATATGACCCTCCTTTCCTCCTCTCCACTACCTGGGGCCAGAAGTCTCCCCATTCTTCCTGGTTCCTCTCACTCTGCTCCTCACCTTTTACTTCTTTAGGATTTCTTTTTTTTAAATCACCAAACACACCCTGTCAAATCATCATATAAAAGTGACAGTTGTAAAAGAGAAGCAAGTTAGTGTCATGTAGAAAACGCTGAGCATTCAGAGAAAAATGTCCCAGAATGGAAGGAGTAATAACTGAATGGAGCCACAGCTGTGCTCACGGAGGTCCCCTGCTTTATCATGTGCCCCCTCATGCAAGCCTCTCTACCCCCAGGGGAGTATACTACCCACTGCATATGGGAGTGTTGAGGCCAGGAGAGATGTTAAGTGACTTTTCCCAATTCACACAAGTGACAGGCCTAGCCTGTCCCTCCCTGCCCAGGGTCTCATGGACCTGCTGGGAATCCCGGCGGGACAAGCACCAAGGACAGAGTCTCCTGAAGAGAAAATTGAAGATTTAACTTCCTGAGGCTGGTGGCATTAAGTCCCAGAATGGAGAAAAAAACCCAAACCCTGCTGCTCATTTTGCTAAACGCACTGCTTTGCATTTTAAACCTTTTAGGAAAACGGTATTCTTTATTTCATTTTTGAGTTCTGAGAAATGGTGAGATACTAAATTTCTGTATTTCTTAGAAGCTAAAAAAAGATGTATGGACTTATTCCATGACTTCCTTATTCCATAGCTACATAAAAACTCTCAGTGCTTTTCAATAATTTTTATCAGCACCTCCCCATAGATCCAAGTCTCACTAATCAGCTGCTGGTGCCCTGTGACTAAAACAGAGATTTAAATCCCTCTTTCTTTTGGAGTCCAGAAATCCTTTCTACTTCTTCTCCGGGCAGGTTTGTCAACAGGCCTTTCTTCTCATTAACAATTCTCCAGCATACAGAGAAGCTTCCCTGTTTCCTCTTGGTGAAGGCATATCATGGTCACAGCAAAAAGACGGAATCTATTTTGGGACCATGCATTAGGAAGAACTAAATGAGCAAATGAATGATGGAAGCCATTCCTAAGTAGAGGGCAGCCTGCCAAAAATGGAAGACAGAAAATACATCTCTAACAGATTCTATCATGTAGATATAATTCTTTCTGTACCCTCTCACTTTACTCCTCCGTCTGAAAAGGTGAACAAACATAAATGATCTTTCTGCCGGCACAGTTGCCAGATAAACACAGACTCAGCTGAAAAGCCTGATGACACGCGAACACAGGAGCTGCTTTCCATGAATTTCCTGTGTGCAATAAAGATAAATGACAAAGGGCAATGGGGACCAGTTTATGTCACTGTGTTGGCTGCTCGGTGGATGGGCTGTCATAATTAGAAGAGCAGACCTCAGCTCCAGTCTTTCTCTGAAATCCATGACCCAGTACCAACAGGGAGCTGGATCATAAAGCATGCTATGTTTAGAGGGGGAAGAAGCTAGCGATTAAAAGCAAGGCCATCCAAGGCACGGTAATAAGTTATCCATCTGGAGGGAATTGAGAGCAACTTGCTTAAAGGAGAAACGCAGACCGCTGGAGATTGGATTCAGTTCAAAGCCAGGTGACATCCTTTTGTCAGAAAAGGACAGAACTACTCAAAACAGGAAAAAATTGTGCTTCAGCCTGAGCCTTTCTTAACCTGGGGCTAGTGGCTCACTGATGCCAGGCCTTGGGTTT
>NW_017731510.1:3179450-3180307 GCF_001890085.2 Hipposideros armiger | reverse complement strand
CTTCCTGATAAAATTTCCATTTTATCCTTATGGCATGCCCATATTTGTCTCTGGCAATGCTCTTTGTTTTGAAGTCTATTATACAGGATATTAAAATAGCCATTCTTGCCTTCTAATGTCTACTGTTTGCATGGTATATCTTTTATTTTCAACTTATTTGGGGCTTTATATTTAAAGTGTGTGTCTTGTAGGCAGAGTATAGTAAAATCTTGCTTTTTAACCCACTCTGTTAATCTACCTTTTTAAACTACAGAGTTTAGACCATTAATTTTTAGTATAATTATTAATATGATTAGATTTAGGTCTACTATTCTAGAATTTTATTAATTTCTCTCTCTCTCTCTCTCTCTCTCTCTCTAATCTCTATCTCTCGTTCCCCTCTTCATCTTTTGCTGCCTTTTTTGAATTATTTGAATAATTTTTATTATTCCATTTTAATTTATTTGTTCAGTTTTTTTGGTTTGTTCTTTAGTGGTTGCTCTAGGTATTAAAGTATACATATCTACCTTTCAAAGTCTACTTAAAGTTAATATTGAAACAAATTAGAAACCTTGCAAGCTTTAATCTTCCTACACGGATCTTTATGTTATGTTGTCATAAGTATTACTTCTGCATACTTTGTAAACTATAAAATATTTTTATAATTTTTGCTTTCAATGGTCACACATATATTACAGAATGCAAGAGGGAAAAATGGTTTTTTACCTTGGCCATTTTTATTGCTCTTCGTTCATTCCAAGACCCAAGTTTCTCTTTGTTATCATTTCTGGAACAGCCAGAGAACCTCCTTCAACATTTCTTTTAGAGCATGTCTGCTGCTGGTGAATTTTTCTTAGCTTTTCTTCATCTGAGAATCT
>NW_017731510.1:3175604-3177001 GCF_001890085.2 Hipposideros armiger | reverse complement strand
AAGATGTAATTTCTATTGGAGTTTTAGCTACCTATACTACTGCCCTGTCACATTCCTCAGTGACTAAAGGCCATTTGCAGAGCAATGCTGTGAGAGGGAGGGAGAGATGGAAACTCACCTTGTGTGTGGTCCCTTCTCAAAGTTTTGAGTCTCCTCAATAATTCACTTGCTTTTATATACTTTTTGGAGTTAGATTCCTCAGGTATTATTATTATTATTATTATTTTGCATTTTTTCCATTCAGATTTTTTTAGTTGTAATCTGTTGGGACAGGCAGTCATGTGCAGTCTGTGGACTCCTGCTCGGCTATATAAGAATGAGCCTTGGGCCTGGCATGTTGCCTTACTGAGAGATAAAAAGCCCTCAGAGCCTGGGCTGGGCTCGTCTCCTTGTGAGGGGATAGCTTTTCCTGTTTCAGACTCAATGTGTGCTCCTCTGTTCTGCTTAAGTGTGTGTGTCAATGGCCCTCAGGGACACCCTGGATTTCTCTATTTCAGGAGCCACAGAGGAAGGGTTGGGTCCTTTTCATTGAAGCACAAAGTGGGCTTCATGCAATTACTCCGCCCACAGCAGCTGTGGAATGGGTCCACTGGCCACGGGGGACCAATGCATTGCAGGGGGCTGGATCTTGTGCCCTCTCTCTCCTCTTGGTGTAAGGTATCTCTGCACCCTTGAGCCTGAGCTGCACATTCTCTGTTTTTAGTCATCTCAAATCATGCACTGGTTTCTTCCCTGAGAGGCACTTATGTACCTTTTAACCTCGGCATTCATGATATATTCTATTCGCAGCACAGCCTGGCCACCAAGTGAGTGATTAAACACAATCAGGTGACAGAATGAGCTCCAGTGGGTATATGTTGCTTTTGTGAAACTGGAACCTCACAGAGCACTTTAGAATATTAAAGGCTCTGAGAAGTCTGTGACAGTTATCTTGGCAGAATACCATCTTTTCCAAGTTTAAATATGTTAGTTTAAAACTTTCCCACATGTTTATATACAGTAAATATTCAATACAATGAACTTGGCCATGGTGTCTTACATATAATAAATATTCAATACAGATGCCCCTTGACAAACGATGGAGTTACGTCCTGATAAATCTATCCTAAGTTGAAAATGTTGTAAGTTGAAAATGCATTTACTGCACCTAACCTACCGAACATCATAGCTTAGCCTCACCTACCTTAAACGTGCTCAGGACACTTAACATTAGCTGGCAGTTGTGCCATTATCTTAAGTTTCATCTCAAGATAATGCCTTCTCTTCTTCTCAGCAGGAGCAGGAGACACAGATGGGCGTTTTGTAGACCTGATGGGTTGGAAAAACAAAAAACCAGAATATCCAAAAAACCCTGGCAACACAGGACACTAGAATATTGGTTGTTGACCCTCGTGATC
>NW_017731510.1:3171770-3173122 GCF_001890085.2 Hipposideros armiger | reverse complement strand
TCCTCCACAACTAGACTGAAGAACAAAACAATAGCAACTTGTCTGTTCCCCTTCACCCGATTCCTCAATAAAAATCTTAAAAAAAAAAAAAGCTCTTGGGGGCTCAGGAATGGATGCCGTGTACTCTGGATTGAAGCCTGTCTTGAGTGAAATTTTGGGGGCTCCCTGCTGACCGTTTCCTTTGTGGAATGAGACCAGTGAGCTTTTCTGACTCCTGGATTTTCCATTTCAGAAGAGGGCTGTAACCGTCATCTTACCAACTCATTTAACCCCCTGTGCTCCTTATTGTGCCTCTGAAAGCATCAAGTGCTTGCTTGGCACTAGGTCTGAAACCCAGAAGAGCAGCGATCTGAGTGTTTGCTCTGCTCCGTCTAAAAGAACTCAAGGTTCCTTAGTAAACTGAGCTTAAAAGCAGCCTAATCTTCTCTAATGCTTTTCCTTTAGTCATTGTTTCCTTTATTCCAGAAACCTATACAGAGTGACAGGCCCTCTGCCCAGACACAGAGATGACAAGCAGATTGTTTGGGGTCCATGGTCCAGTGGGAGAGAGGGTTGAGCCAAGAGGTAAGGAACGTGCAGTGTGCCAAGTGCTGCAACAGAAGGGAGCAGAGAATGCTGGGCACACAGTGGAGGGCCCCTCATCTCCTGGGAGAATCAAGCCGGGCCTTCAAGTGGGGCCTTCAGCAGGAATGTTCCAGGCAAAGAACAAAACACCAGCAGGGGCTGATGTCTCAGAGGCCTCTCCATGTGCTTGGCCCCTTCAAAAGCTAGGGACCTCCAACAAGCACTGGCCTAGGAGACTCCTCCATGAATTCTACCCCATGCCTCCATCCCTGCCTGGGCCACATGCTCTCCCCGGTCCTACTGCCTTCCATGGCTTCCTGACACTTGACTGCCATTCTCTGTTTATGCTTCTCCTCTCCCCCTGACTGTAAGCCTCTGAAGGTTTTGGACCCCTAGTGTCTGGCACAGTGTTGACATACAGAAGGCATCTAAGACATTTTTGTAGAAGTACTCGTGGAAGTGATAATATGTTAATAGTAGCATAGAATATATTAACATATCATTATTTCATTTTATATACCGGAGTGCTAAAAAATGTATACAAGTGGACACTTTGGTCAACATTACTCAAGTAGTAGTTCGCCATAATCAGAAGTGTCTGCACGTTGATGGTAACCACTTTGAGCACCTCTTGTAATTGCAGAAGTCAAACGTGACTTGTATTCATCTTTTGTTATCTGTATATATTGAGTGTTACAATTTTAATACAGTTTTCCTTTTTTAAAATGTGTATACATTTTTTGGCACCTTCTATATTATAATCCATGTATTATTTAATTAATATATTA
>NW_017731510.1:3163550-3170267 GCF_001890085.2 Hipposideros armiger | reverse complement strand
GCTGTCACCAGTGACTCACAGCAGCCCAGCTCCAGGTTGAGCTGTTTAGCATCTTAGCTGTGGAGGGCAGTGTCACTGGCCCTCATATTGGGATCCGAATCGGGCCCCTCTGGCGTCCCAAGCCAGTTCTTAACCAATGCGCCACTTTGCCAGCCCTCGAGAGCACATTCTTAAATAGAGGAAGGGACTTCTGCTGTGGGCTCCCCACAAGCTAACAGGCAGGGGCGGATCTGTGAGCCACAGGGTCCAGCCCCCGTGGAGCCTCCCCTTGGACAGGTGGCCGCATGTCTGTGTCTGGAACTCACCCTGGGCAGCATTGTCTGTGCTACTTGTCTTGGCAGAGCTGGTGGACAGCAGTGGGGATACATCAGATCTCCATTTCCTGAGAGTTTGAAAGACACCAGAGGATGAGGGCTGAAGAGTCACCATGCAGGGGCAGCTAATGCCTCCTTTCCATCTCTTTCTGAGGGACCAGTCTAAGGACTAATGATGGGACCACTGTCTCTCCAACCAAGAACCTCTCCTTCTGCTAATGATAATATACATAGGATGTGGGTCCCATTGCACCCAGGATCGTATCAAGGTACCCATATCTACTCGCAAAAGAAGAAGAAGAACCTGGGGAGGTCTAGAGTCATAGGAACAATTAAATCCCTAAAAGTTTAAGAATCTAATGTTTTCTTCCACTTACCGTGCATCTACTATGTGCCAGAGACCATGTTAAGTGACTTAAGTACATATTTCATTTAATCTTACCCCCGAGAGGTAGGTATCCTTATTCCCATTTTAGAGATGAGAAAACTAAGGCTCGGCAAGTTTAGGGTTTTGCCCCAATCTAGGTTTTAACCTAGTACTTCCTGACTTTCTGTCCTGAATCTCGGAGGTTCCAGGCCAATGGGCAAAGTATAAAGCAGGTCACATATCCCCTTAGCGGCCTCCCCACAGGCCTGTTATATGTGACATCCTCTTTCCCCTGGTGGTGATCACTGTTCTTCACACCTCTCCAACACACACGTGTACACATATACACACCCTCCATTATCTCAATGCCAAGGTCAACACCTAGCCTACCACCAGTCATGTGAATGAAGTCATCCTGGACCAACTCCCCTGCTCCATCTGACCTCCAGCTAACCAAAGAGGCATGAAAGAGCCCAGCCAAGTTTGGCAAAGGTTGGCCTAGATTGGCGGAACTGCCCAGCTGACTTGCAAACTCAGGGACAATAATAAATGTTTCTATTTTTTTTTTTTAGCTGAGCCATGCTGCCACCTGTTGGCAGCTCAGCAGCAACTCAGCTCGGGCTGTGAATCAAACTGGCGACCCTGTTGCTCAGAGCTTGCACTCTTGAGTGAGCTCTTAACCAACTGAGCCACTCGGCCAGCCCTAAATGTTTCTATTTTTAAGCCACTGAGTTTTGGGGAGGTTTGTTTTGCAGCAATAGCTAACTGGTACAGCTACATATGCAGCAAGTGTGCCCTATTCCATAGACATTGTACAAGGCTTATTTCCTCGAATATCAACCCTATTGAAAAAAAAAAGTATGATCTCAGCTGTATCAAAACCAGGCATAAACTGGATTTGTAAGTGATCTTTTCACTGTCTAGTAAAATATAACTTGGATTTTGTGACAGCTGGAGTCATTTTTTATATAATTTAGATCTTTTTAACTTGCATTTTACTTTTTAAAGAGAAAATGAAACTAAAATCAAGAGTCAATCTGAGGTGGCTGAAAACATAAATGCTCACTAAAAATTGATTTTGCTTTCCAAGTAGTTGTTTTTAAAATGTGAGGGTCAACTTTTAAAAAGTGTTTTTTTGAAAGTCTGGGTTGCATTCTAGGAAAATATTTGCACCCCGATTATTTGGAGGAGGCAATGTTCTGCATCTTAACTAGCTTTGGGGAGTCAGGGCTCAGGGCTCTCCTGGATGAGTCTTGAAAATGTCACTCTCCTACGAGGAACCATGCAGGATGTAATGTAGCCACGCTGTCACATGTAATGTTTTGTTCCTGCTTTCAGCTTCCAATCTTAGGTCCACTGCTGGCTCTCCGAATAGTATCTGCAGAACCATTTCCATTTTCAATTTAAAAACATTGTTCCAAATGTAATGATCCATCACAAAAGAATCCGGGATTGTCCAGGGAGTGGTTTCAACCAAAAGCAGAGCTATGCTATACAGTCTGAATATCTGTGTCTCCACCCACCCCCTGCCCCCAAATATATGCTGAAATCCTGATGCACAATGTGATGGTATTAAAAGGTGGGGGCCTTTGGGAGGTGATGAGGTCACGATGGTGGAGCCCTCATGAATGGGATTCACGCCCCTAATAAAGAGGTTCCAGAGACATTCCTGGCCCCTTCCACCATGTGAGGACACTGCGAGAAGCCCTGGCTAATGAACCAGAAAGAGGCTCCCTGTCAGAATGCAACCGTGTTGGCGACTCGATCTGGGACTTCCAACCCCCAGAGCTGTGAGAACTAGATTTCTGCTGTTTATAAGCAACCCGCCTGTGGTATGCTGTGACAGCAGCCTGACAGACTGGGACAGCTGGTTTAGTCAGGTTGCAGGCTGTTAAAGAGTTTCTAAGGGGAAAGTCACTGTGGGAAGAAAAACAAGCTCTTGCTCAGAAGTGAACACTCTCTACCTAGACATTTGGTCCTATTTCCCTAGAATTAATTCATTAATAATGCATTACAGACATAGACAAAGTCGCTTATGCGTTTGTCCCTGATCTGTCCCACTCCCTCTCTCCCCTGAGCTAATCACTATCCAACACAAAGATAAAGATGTTACTAGAGATTTTGGTTGGCATCTCCGCTAAAAGCCTGACATACTATGGCTAGAGCTATAATAACAGCAAAATACAAATTAATTTGGATAACGTTCTAAGTGAATCCAAATTCATTCCTAATTATTCACATACTGTATCATAAATTGTACATACTGTATATAATATGGACTGTATTATAAATTATATTATAGTATATTTTATTACATTTTTATTCTGTGCTGGATGCTGTGCCAAGTACTTTTCACATTTTCACTCAATTCTCACAATGACTCCTTGAGATAAATGTGTTTTTTTTTTTCCTGGCCTACAGACAATAAAACCAAGCTGCAAAAAGTTGTTCATGGAAATAGAACCAAAAAGATCCACGTGTACCCTGGGCCATCTGACTTGAAAGCCTGTGCATTCGATGTCACTCAGCTCTTTAAAGTTGTCTAGATCTTTAAATAAATCTCAATATGATGAGACTAATTGGCATATAGTTTGAAAACATGTTCTTTTAACAATTGGAATAATAATCTCTGATTTTTAAAATTCCTGACATGTAGCACTCCTCCCCTTCCTCATGATTTCAGAGGGAGTGGCTCTTTGATCCAATCTAGGAGCTGCAACTAAAACAAACAGAAAACTTGCTCATGCTGAAATGTCACCCGGTCTCTAGGAAGCTCTGGGCCTCTCCTCCCTGCCTGCCTCCTGCACCCCCAGAGCAGCCTTGCCCTTCGTGTGCAGAGCCTCTCCCTGCCCATCGACTTGTTTCCATATGTGTGTCTCCTGGTCCCCTGCACACCCCTGAGGGCAGCTATCCCCTTATTCAGGGTTCAAGAAGGCGCACAATCGTTCATGTTTTTAGGCCTGATGAATGAGTGGACATTGACTTGCCTGAAGCAGATAAGCAGAAGAACAACCATTGAGTGTAACGGCATTCTAAAAGTAGCATTAAAAAACAAGCTCTGTTTTGAGTTTGGGGAAACAGGGTTCTAGTCTTGACTCTGCCACTAAGCAGCTTTGGGTAAGTCCAGCCTCAGTTTCCTCATCTGTAACAGACCTGCTTAGAAAATTGTAAAGATGCCTTCTAGTTCCAGTAGTCTATGATCCATAGTACTAGCACCCTATCTTGTTTGAGAGGCTATTGTGTTTTGGGAACAATTCTGAGACTATGGGGCTGCAGTTAGAATCCTGCTTGATGAAGTAAGTCAGGGAGACCAAGGGTGGGAGTGTGACACAAATACAAATATGGTGTCCATGCACCCCCGGGCACTACGGAAAACTCCATCCTATGCCTATTGTCCTGGACAACCCTCAATAGTACCCCCACTCACTCGCAGTGTGCCCAGGCTTGGGCAATAAACTCTATGGTCACCCCAGTCATTAAGAGTTAAAGATCAGGGTGAGGGTGTGATGTCAGCCCTCGGTGCCAGCTGTGTTCAGAGAGCCATCAACAACCTAAAGGCATGAGCTGGGCACTAAAGCTTCTAGAACTCTTGTCAAAAGCTTAGGGGGAGGGGCTGGCCGAGTGGTGCGTTGGTTAAGAGCTGGCTTGGGATGCCAGAGGGTCCCGGTTCGGATCCCACATATGAGGGCCAGTGACACTGCCCTCCACAGCTAAGATGCTGAATAACAGCTCAACCTGGAGCTGGGCTGCTGTGAGTCGCCAGTGACGGCGTAGGCTGCAGCCCCTGTGGCAGTGGGTTGCCATGGGCTACCGTGTGTAGACAGCAGCCAGTGTGAATGGCCAGTAGCCGCAGTAAGCGGCCGTCCAGAAGCCGGCGACTGATCTTCCTCAGCCGGGAAGAGCGCAATGATGGTACCAACTTGGGCCAGTGAAGCAACGTCCTNAAACCTTCAGGCATCCATCGTATTCCTTGGCTTTGTAAGTAAAACTTGACTCCTTTTTATCTCTTTTCTCTTTTGTTGGAAAGTGTATTCACTTCCATCAGGTGAGGAGGAGTAACGCCCTGGCTTTATTGGACAACCACCAGCTGCAGGGGGAGAGTGGATAGTGCCATCTCCCTAGAAAACCCACCCCTTCTGCCTGGAAGGACCTGGGTGTGACTCTCATCTTCAGGAATCTTGTGGTGGCCTCAAGGTCCCTGGATTCAAGGAGGAGCATATTTCATGAGGATGGTCATTCTCAAGGTGGACAGACAGCTGTTCCCCTTCACCCCAATGGTGTGTCACAGCTGGTCCCCTGTTTTGCTTTGTCAATATGGGAGATATCCAACATCTGCCATTTGCATAACGTGGGTGCTTTTGCAGCTTAGCATTCTCTATTTCTACAAATAAATGCTTTTATGAGAAAAACTGAAATGTCAGAAAAAGAGAGACAACCTACTTTAAGGTCGCAGCTGCCTCCCAGCAAGGGTGTTTAAAAATAATTCCCAATCTGCCGTGTGCTCACAACTCTCATTGCGCCAGCTCCATGGCAGGCCCAATGCCAGCCTGGAAGGCAGTGGGGAAGGTTCCGGGCTGTATGTGTGACTGAGAAGGTGAGGGACGCTCTTCTCAGCAGTGGTGCTGGTGTCTGGTTGTGTACCACCCTGTCCATCTTTGTCTAAGGGCAAATGGTCAACCCTCTGATAGATGGTTCTAGGGTCTGTTTCCAGCTATGGTGAAATTTTGTAGATCCAATTTGGAAGTGCTCTGTAGGAAAGAAAATTTTGAGCGGCTGAGGTCAAAGGACCAGGATGGGTGTGACTGGCAGACACCGAGTAGAACCCTCAGTGAGTACTGGAGCTGTTACCTCCAGTTTCTGTGCCAGCAACGCTGACAGGAGCTTAGAGTTTTGCAGTTGAATCTTAGAGATAGACTTTCTCAGTAATTTCCAAGCTGGGCTCCACAGATCCCTAGTGGCTCTGGGTAGAGCGTCAGTCCTTCATTAATGTCAGTGACTTGTGTCTGTTACTGCAAGTATGACCTTCCCCGAGGATTGCTGCATTTCACTCGAGAGCACATTCTTTTTTTTTTTNGTGCAAACTGCAGTCTCCAATATACCCCAACAGCAACTAAATGAATATTGTATGTTAATTTCCTCTGGGATCTGCATCTAGTTCTCCATTAGCTTGAACTCTGAAGGTAAGGAGGAGGTAGTGTTAGGCTCACACAGAACCCCCAACACCTGACATCATCCTTTGTGTGAAATCTTGGAGGTTGTGGAAAAGGCAATGGAACAGAGAAGTGTACTACAATCATCATAAAGATAACAGTTACTGCTGGTGTTAATGTACCCCTCCCTATCCACCAGATACTGTTGCTATGCCCCAGGACTCACCTGTGAGGAAGCAGCATCACCTCTACTCTGTGCGGAGGAACCGGGCTCTGAGTGGTCACGTGACTAGGGAGGCTCAGAGCTGGATCTTGAATTCAGGACCCAGGACTCAAAATCTTAGGCTCTGTTTACTGAGTTCCCCTCCTAGCACCTCTATTATTTAACTTCAGCTTCTCAGAGCTGCATATTATGAAACAAAATAATAGGTATAAATATTAGAAAAGCAGAAGAAAAATAGTTGTGGACAATTTAGTTACATGATAGAAAATTCAAGACAATCAAGTGAACAATGGTGAGAATTGCTTTTTAAATCCTTCTTTTCCTTTCATGATAGGGACCAAATGACAAAAAGTAATGGGTGTTACAAGGCCTTTCTGAATTTGCTCAGGTACTCCTAGGAATAAAAACATGTTCATCATCATAATCCTAACAAGTTTAACTCATATCCTCAGATAATCATTCAAATTCCATCTCTTTAGGGAAGCATGCAGTCCTATATAGAGATATGCACAAGAAAACATTCCATTTACTCTTTTTTCTTTACAAAGAAGGAAGAGGATAAACATTTCATCTCAGATATCCACATTCATGGCCTGGCTTTGTTGTATCGAATGTAATGTTCAGGAGATAATAAGAGGTGAGTGAATTATATCGCTGGAATCA
>NW_017731510.1:3107985-3153365 GCF_001890085.2 Hipposideros armiger | reverse complement strand
GAAGTTTTGTGCATCTGCGAAAGTCTGATGGGTATCTGGGGAGAAGCACACATTTAGGCCTGCAAGGGATGCTGGGATGGATCCAAAGTCCTCATCCTTGAGGAGCTCACACCAAACACAGTGTAATAATAAAAATATCAAAAGCATAAAAATAACCAAAGAAAAAAATGTAAGTGTCACACGGGAGGTGCAGCAGACAAGCAAGGGCTCCTTGTGAAGGAGTGGCGAGGTCAGAGAATAGAAGCAGGTGCCTGAGAGCTCCAGGCAGACTGCCTGGGGGCAGCAGCATCAGGCAAGCAGCCCAGCCGCGTGTGGTACTGACTGGCACTGCCTGCAGTTGGCAACAGGCTCCCTGCAAGAGCCTAAGCTAGGCTCCTGCTCAACATCGCAGCCCCTCCCTGCAGCAGAATGCAGGGACCCTAGACCCTTGGTGCCCAGCACAGGGGACACAGGGCAGGAAGTGAGGCATCCAGCCAGCTGGGAGTGGAAACACAGAGAGCACTGGGTGGGAAAACAGGACAGAGAGACTCATTTTTCTTATGGTGAAAGAGCTCCCAGACACCGTGTATGGAGCACTTGCTCGGCACCAGGTTCTTAGCTGCAGCCACGTGCACAAATTTGATTTTTTCTCCATGCTAGCTTGAGCACAGACCTCAGCATCTCTTGGAGTCCCCTGCCCAAAGTCCATTCACGAATAACAGAGGAGTAGGAAAAGTTTGCTGAAGATTTCTTAGGGCAGGCAGAGGAGGGAGCTACCTCAAATATTCTAAAACCAACCACATAAAATTCCCCCAAAGGCATGCCATGCCCATCCCCAAAAGGCCCTTCTGGGCTGCACCCCACCAAGCAAGGCAGGGAGGGAGTGGAGGGGGTGAAGGGAGGTCTTGGGCTCTTTCCCAGCCAGACACCCTCCCTCCCCCACTCAAAAATATGTTTTGAGTATTGATGCGGCCAGATACTCCACAGAATAGCCGTGCTTCCAGTTAAGACCCTCTCTCTTTAGAAGGCAATTTGCTTGGCAGGTTTTTTGAGGTTTCACCCCCCCCCCGACCACAATGTGTTTCTTCTGCACAAATTCAGTGCGTTCTTTCCAAAAATAATTTTGGTGAATATGATTTTATTTATCTTGTCATGTGGGTCACCTGAGGCTCAGGGAAATTAAATACTTTCCCCAAAGTTTTACCAATCCAAATCAAAATTGGATTTGAGCTGAGGCCGGGTGTATGCACCCTGGGTCTTAGTATTCTACTTCCTGCTCACATCCTAAGTAAATGGAGGTCCCACACTGGCCCAGGGACCCTTGGTCCCTGTGGCCACCCATGGCAATGGCAGATTTATTCCACGTCCTCCTGTGAAAAGGGTAC
Source organism: Hipposideros armiger (assembly GCF_001890085.2). Taxonomy (NCBI): domain Eukaryota; kingdom Metazoa; phylum Chordata; class Mammalia; order Chiroptera; family Hipposideridae; genus Hipposideros; species Hipposideros armiger. Next base: position 3,152,001 of record NW_017731510.1, on the reverse strand, counting down.
TGAGCTACTGTGCCAAGTGCATATCAGCAAAGCATTTGTTGATCTCTGTGGAGCTCACAAGACCCTCCAAAGTGTCCCAGGGTCCCCAGGGCAGTCGGGACAGCAGCATGGAGTGATGGAGTGAGGTGGTACAGTACAGGCTGTGACTCGCCAGCCTTCCTCTGTCCACATCCTCCAGTGCTGCGATCGGGCGTTGAAAGTGCATTCTAGCATTAAAGACAGTCAGGTACAAAGCGAGGACGTGGAAATGCCTTTGTTGTCTAACCCAAGCTTTGACTCAGCCTTGGAAAAGCAAAGCCCAGGTCGGAAATTGCCATGGGAGGAGCAATTTCCCATAATTCCTGTTTCCTGTCACTTCCTCCAGGGCCTGTCAGGACTCTGCCAGATGTCCAGATATCATGGCTCTGTCCTCATCATGTACCTAGGAGGCAATCCTAGGCCCGTCACCCACCCTTAGTAGGATCTCCTATCAGTGGTAATATTATTATTGGCTTGACTACCAGACTTATGTTAATGAGAGCCATTTCATGTCCCAGGCAAGAGCCTGGATGCAAAGTTCCTTGTCCTGCATCTGGGCTTTTATCTGTGCCTCCCCGTTTCCTGGTCTGCAAAGCCTTAGCTTTACAACTGTAACTCTGTGTTTCAGTATCTTCAGGACTAGCTGCAATAACTTCACCACCATAATAAGCATAGGAGGAAATACTAAATGAGAGGTGAAAGCAAAGACTCGCCTTCCTCTGGGATGGTTTGTGGGCTCCAGACCTTCTCCCTCCACTCATTGCTTCATTTACAGAAGGCGATGAAGGAAACCACTTCACAGGGCTGTTGAAAGGAACACAAGACCTGGCTCGGCTTCTGGTCAGCTTCAAGGCTCATTGTTGGTTTATCCATCAGTAATCTTTTCTTATTAAGCAACTGCTGTACAACCAGCTCTGTTCCTTGACACTGGGCTTGAGGGTGACCCTACAGCTGGGGGTTCCCACCCCATGGCAACATCTCACATGTGCTAGCATGGTCAGCCATCTGCCCTCCCAGGCCCACTGCTTGATGGTGCATTTGTCTTGAATGCCGGTAGTAATCCCCTTCCTGGGGCTGAGCTCCTGAGGGCTGGAACTGTGGGTTATTCATCCCATATCCCCAAGCCTGAGCCTAGGCCATGTGGTAGCATTCTCCCATATCATCCATGATAACGGGTCCCCTCCCAATTCTTCTCTAGACTTAGACACACCTTGCATCACTTTTCTGGGGAAGAAACAAAACATTTGAAGTCCGATACTTGCCCAGAGTTTTCAACTACTCAGCTTTCTTGGATGGCTGCTTTGCACAAGGAGAAGCTCTCACTCTTCTCCTTGAAACCTGAGCCAAGGCTGGGCCAGATCAGCCCAGTGCTGTTTGCCCCCATCCCCTCCCGGCCCTGTGTGGGCTGCAAGACTGAGGACACCTGCCCTCAGGCACAAAGCACTCAGTGCAGCTCCTCTGACCAAGGGAACGGGGACAAGTAAAGGAGGGTGCCCCACTGGAGAAGCAACCTTGAGCCTCTGTTTGCTGTTCCTCCCTCAAGACCCTGGTGACATGCAGGCCGGAGCCCCTCTGTGAGGAGCTGTGACAGAGATGGTGGGGTGATAGGGGGTGGGTGCAATATATGGGCAAGTACCAGCCACAGTCAGCAAATGTGTTGAGTTTAATTGGAATTGTCATGGAAGATTTGTCAGAGCTCAGAGACGACAAAGCTGAAACTGGCCCAAAGCCTCGTCTTTGCACCCAAAAGGGCAACCCTGTACCCTCACTTCATTCTTTTGCATGTGGGTATTTAAGAGTTTATGCCTGGAGTGTCGGAGGCTGTGGAGCCTGTGAGGGGAGGTGCCCCGCTGGCAGGGCAGTCGGACTTTCCAAGCCTGAGAGACTGAAGAACAACCGGAGTCAGCACCTCACTGACAGGGACTGCCCCGGGGACGCTAATGGCTCAGCCTTGGTCCTGAGCAAGTCCTCCTTCCTGGCACAAAGGTGGTGCCAATCCTGCCTTCAGAAGTACCCAAAGCCATGGGCAAGAGGCACAGAAGACAGGTAGGGACTTTTCCCCAAAACAGCAGGTGCCCCAGAGCCGTTTCCCTAGTGCTGGGTCCCCCTCAGAGTGACAGAGGTTTGCGTTGCCACCACCTGAGTGGGGGAGAGAGTGGGGGAAGGCCTGAGGATAATGAAGGAATGTACTTCATATGTCTCAGAACACATTTATACCCATGATACTACTTCATGAGTACCTGAAGGCCAGTGGCCTTTTTGACTGAGACCCTATACTTTCAATTGTATTAAAATATTTACTTGCTTTTTCGTAATTATCAAGATCTGAGCCTGGATTCCATTGTGTGGCTTAGGAGTTAGTCTCGGGGAAAAAAGATTAAAATAAAATAAATAAAATGAAATGAAATAAATGAAATGAAAAGGCTCAAGGGTTTCTGGACTTCTGTGGAAATATAACAAGGAATATCATGAAGGAGGAAACAGAATTTTGCCCCGGTGGACAACAGGCAGACCCAGAGGTCAAAGCCCAGATGCGAGGTGGGACCTGTCCCCACGTGCAAACTCCCTAGAAGCAGCCACAGCCATGGTTTCTGAGCATGGAAGCTGGGAGGGAGCCATTAAAGGAACCTGGATACATGATGGATCTCTCAAAACAGAAATTGAATCAGGCAGTGGGGAATATAGTTAGTAAACCAACCCCACAGCCCTGATTATTTTTATACCAAGCTCATTTAAAATGCTCTATTTCCATAGGAATCAGTGAGATTTCCACCCATCTGCGGCTCCAGCTTCTTATACATTTTTTTCTCTCAGCCTTTTTTTTTTCTTTACAGCACCAACTAAAATCTCGGAAGCCACATTTACACCCCAGCTGCCTCAGGCAGCCGTTTCTCATACACTGCAGCACAAGCTTATTTCTCTGAGAACATTCGTCATGATTATTATTTTTAAACAGAAGCTTCAGTGATGCTGTCACCCTTCTCTGAATTTCCATTTATTTGCATACTGCCTCTTCCTAATAAGAATGTCACGTTTCATCTCACATAAAACCACAGGGGTTACTTGCAGAAAGGAAGCAGAAAGGAGGAAGGCCCCAGGAACAGAGTGCGGGTGGGGGCGGTAGATGGAGAAGGTTAGGTGACCAGGGGCAGGATGCCAGCCCACCTAGTCCTTCCCTCAGGCGGCTCTCTTTTGTGGAAACTCGCTTTTTGATGAGCAATAATGTTTCCTTGTAGGTTGCCTTGCCTGATTTTTTGTATCACACCTGCCTTCTCCACTAGACTAAAAGCCCCAGGAAGCCAGGCCATCACCTCCAGCCCTTTTCAATGTCTACAACACGCTGGTGCTCAGTATATATTCACTTCAGGAGCGGGTCACTCCTCCTGCTGTCCACAGGACTGCAAGCTTGTTGATGATTTTCAAGCAAATTTAAAAAACATTATTAAAGTCTATGTTGTGCAAGCCACTGTGTTGGGAACTTAGAGATTATATATCCTTTCTTGTTCTTACCCGATTGTGGCAATGGTTAACTAACTCTGTAAGTCTTGAATGGAAACTTGCCAAGAGAGAGGATCTGTTTTGATGAGCATGGCCTGGTGGCAAGTCCTGGGTTCAGAGCGTGGAAATCTATGCCCACAGACCCCCGCCCAGGGAAGGTTTGTTGACAAGAATCTAGAAGGCCCAGGAGTGCCCTTAACATTTCCGGGGCCCTAACAAGATCAGAAACGAAGGCCCACTTACATTCTCAGGGTTTTGATTAGTAATCAAATCTTCATATGGTAAGAATAGAAGTTTCAGAGATCTTATTTGACCTGTTCAAATGATTGATTTCATTCGGATAGTTTTCCTTCTTATTTCTATTGTTTTGATTAGTAATTAAATCTTCATTAAGTAAAGAATCAGTTACATCCTGTTTGTACATTTTATGTGGGCCATGCTCACTAAGCATGTTTCTAGTTTTTAAAAATCTAAGCAGACTGTCTCTTTGAGGATTTTCTACTTTTTTCATCTTTTTTGAGCTCTATTTTTGTATATCCTATACCCATCACAATCTCAACTGCATTCATGCTCAGTGGCTCAAAGGATTGAAAATATATACATATATAAAATTGTAGTCAAAGTGTATAATATTGGAATACATTTCCATAAAAAATGTAAATTAAAATTCATTTGTGTTTTCAAAACACTTATTTTCCTCTTAAAATGTACAAAATCATTTATGAAATTTTAAAAGCATGTAAGTAGGTTACAATTCATGAATATAAAAAAAATAAGTCAAAATTATTTAAATAAAACTGCCATTTTTATTTACATTTTTGCAAAAGTAATTAAATCATTAAATATTTTTTAAAAATTAAAGCCATTTACAATGCTAGCATTCAATGTCCATCCTGTTGTCAAGGTTGACACCTAGTGTCTCTGCTTGCACATGTTAAGTGTCAGCCGACTCGTGTATACACTGGAGAGCTCCACAGTGCAAAATGTCCCCCCAGCCTCTCCTGTGTACCCCACACTAGGCAGCGTGTGCCCCAGAGCTCGGACTGGGAACTGAAGAGAAGCAAGGAAATGGCATCAGGCAAACATCGATTGCATTTCTCCTAAGAGGAATGATTTGACAATTTTAATTAATGTGCCTTTTTCTTATCTAGAAGCTTCCAGAGCTCAAAACCTACTCTGTAGCGTCCTTCACTAGTGTCACCGTGCAGGTCCTGCAATTCTGCAGTGTTTGAGACATGGGCACGAGTGTGGAGAAGTATGTCCCTGGGGCCTGAGTGGTGTTTAGAGCTGGGGGAGCACGGGGTCCTGTGTGACAGGTGCTTGTGTTCTCTGCAGATGTTTATTTTCTGTATGTTGGTGACATGCAGCATGGGTCCTGTGACAGGGGTCCCTTTAAGAGCATACTGTACACACCTGCAACACAGAAATGTGGAAAAGCATGGTCCTTGGTGCCACACACCAGACTGAGGGAGCTTTCCGAGTCTGGGCAGACATCGTCTGCGGCACTTAGTAAACCAGAGGTCCTTTGCACGTGTGTGGGCAGCAGGCAAGTTCGGCTAGGGCCTTGCCCAGCGAACTTCAACACCGTGCTACCTGAGGCCCAGGGAAGGCCTCTCAGAAACGCCAGTGCCCTGGAATCTGAGCCGTCCCCCGACCGAGGGAAGACCAAGCAGCGTCCTGCATTGGCAATGGCAAGCCTGCGAGCCCGAGATGGGTTTCTGAGGGGCGCAGGGATTATCCATAGACTCTTTGGACCCCAGGGAAGGTGGTGGTTAAAGGAACTTACACTTATTCTGTTTGATTTGAGTGCTTGGTGGCCAGGCACTATCATTAAAACCATCTTTAATTGGGTTTGTCATTTATTTCCTTAGCTACTTATCTCCTTCCTTGTTCCATCTCTCTAGACACGGCTCAGTCTGAGGAGAGGTGGGGATATCCGTGTACCCGGGACCCTCGTTTGCCCGTGGAGTTTCCCCAGGGAGGCCCTGAGCTTGGTCATGCTTGTGCTCACGGCCTCCAGTCACAGTGATGCTTAACAATAAATGTTGCCGGATTACGTGACTGACAGCGTTTACAGCTCCCCTTTTGTGTCAGCGAACACTTGTGGATTCTGGAAAATCTACCCCATCCAGTTCACTCCTCCTGCACGCACGATGGCGATTGCTTACCATTTACGGAGAGCCTACTCTGTGCGGGGCCCTTGCGCACACTACCTTTAGCCCTCAGCAAAACCTCGCAAGGGTGGCGCTGTTATCTCCTATCTTCAGAGGAAGAAATGGAGGTCCGGGGACGATCAGGAATGGTGTCAGCCACAGCCGCTCAGTGTAGACCCCAGAGTGGAGGCCAGTCTCCATGGCTCCGAAGCCGTGTTGTCCTCCCTCCCCCCTTTCCAGTTTTGTCTTGAGCTGGTTACATCATGTCTTCCTTTGGGACTTGGGGCTTCACAAGGAGCCCCAGCCCAGTGGACACACTGCCTGCACTTCCGCAGGGTCCTGGGTGCCTGCTCTGCCCGCAGCACCTCTCTGCTCCTGATGACAAACTCCCACTCACCCCTGCTTAGCGTAGTTGGGGCCCCATCCCCTGGGGAGACCGAGATCTCAGCATCCCGACTTTGTTCTGAGGCTGTGGCATGCCGCCCCACCCAGACTCCACACGCGTGGCCCTGGCCTGCTCCCCAGGGCTCCCTACTGCTCTGTCCATGCCTGCCACTCAAAGGGGCGCTTCACAGCTGGCCCAGGACAGCACCCAGATAAAACCCTCTTTCCTTTCCTCTCTCTCCCTTCCTCAGCTTTGCTCCCCAAACTTCTTATGCAAAGCTGCTCTTCCACAAGCTACACTTTGAATGAAAACCAAAAAATAAAAAGGAAACCCAAAATGTATATATATTTGGGCCAATTCTCCTGGATAGCCACAGCTTCCTAGGCACACCAGAGGCAAACTACTTCACTCAGGGAATCTTAGAATAAAATCTTAACATAGTTTCCACCATATAAACCCCACATAGCACTGTTTTAGTCAGTGTAAGTTGCTATAACGTGAGACCATAGACTAGGTGGCTCAAACAATTTATTTATTCCTCACAGTTCTGGAAGCTGGGAAGCCCAAGGTCGAGGTACCAGCAGATCCAGGGTCTGGTGAGAGCCAGCATCCTGGTTTGCAGGTAGCCACTTTTTTGCTGTGTCCTCACATGGTAGAGAAAGAAAGCCACCACTTTCCTGTATCTTTTTCTAAAGGCACAAATCCTATCATGAGGGATTTACCCTCATTACCCAACCACCTTCTAAAGGTCCCACTTCCTAACACCATCACATTGGGGTTAGGGCTTCAACATGTGAATTTGAGGGGACATAGACATTCAGTCCATAGCACCCACACACTACGCATGTGTTGCCCAGCTAAGTTACATTCTTGTAACCAACCTTAAGCAAAGATCACGGTCTCCTAAAGCAATCTTAAGCAGAGCAGGACTGTGTTACACAAACGTGTGGCCATTCAAAGCCAGTTCCCTAATGGAAAGGAACTTGAGCTTAGGTAGAGAATGAAGGACGTGGCACGTGCCAAAGTCTTCTGTTGTGGTTCCTCTGATTTTGTTTGAATATTAGGTTTGCTTTGGATAAAATGAGGTCTGGGTAGCACAAGGTCCCTGCAACCTTAACTTGTTAGTATTCGGAGCTAACAAGCAAAACACCTACATCCAGACAGAAGCAGATGGTGTTTCAAGCACTTTGTATACACAGGGAGCCTTTTCACGCTGTCTGACTTTTGAATTATCACAACGCACTGGGGTTCAGCAGACAGGAGACTATTTGTGGATTTGCAAGTTAGGAAGTGTGTGTCTGTTCAAGCAGGAAGAGTCCTGACTCCATATTGACATCTTCCAGATGACAATATATTAGCCCTGGAATTGCAAACTATTGCTGGTCCAATATCTACTTTCCATGACCGATGGTCAGACAATGGGGAAACTGTCATCTTTGTCCCTGTTGAGATGTCCCCCACTGCCTCTTGGTCCAGATACAAGGCCCTTGCTCACACCCCAGCCATGTTAGCAATGTGCAAACTCACCTGCACAGTGGAGGCTGAGGTGTAGTCCAGTTTGGGGCAAACCTCAAAGCAGATTTTTTAAAACTTAAATTAAAATTTAAAAGCTAGTTTTACTAAACTGCAAACAAAACACTGAGTCCAAATCAAACTAAGTTTTAAAAAGAGTCTTAATCCTTTCAATTCAGTAAAAATATTAAAAGGATTATTTCTATTTAATCTCGATTGAATTGGCAAGTCAACATGCTTCATTCCAAGGAACAGAAGCGTTAACACCAGCAGGTGGAATCCATCACCTGTAATAGTTTAAGGACTGGCTATTAGCACAGACTATGAGACAGGTTATTAGAACAGCTGGATATCCTGTTTCTTCCTCCTGATCACACACTATCCTTCTCTGCTCTGCTCAGAGCCCACAGGGCTACGACTGTGTCTACAGGGTTCTCTGTCCTGCAGGGGCCTGCTGGAGCTGGCTGAGGGAGGCACGTGTGGGAGAGGGGGCCCCCGAGGGCAGTGGATGCATTCTTCTACCAAAGGCGGAAGCTCCTACTCAGCAGCGCTCTCCTCCCCCGATAGCCCCGAGGCTCTGTGACCTCTCCGCTTGTCTTATCAGCCTTAGCAAGTGGTGGCTTCCGGCTGTCTTAGTCCCAGGGCAGGTGTTTTGCCCTCCCTTGTTAGAATCCCTTGACCCTTAACACCTTTGTAAAAAAAAAAAAGCTCCTATATTTCTCTGGTTTACTGAACTACCTGTTTCCTGTTGGAACCCTGACTGACACAGGCAGGAAAAGCCTAGGTGAGAGCTTCAGAGTAAATTATCTCAACATTACCTGCTAGTTGAGCCTGTAGCTCCCCTACCAGGTAGATCTATTCATTCAGCAAACATTTACTGAGTACCACTGTATGCCATCTACTGGGTGAGGTGCCTTCAGGCAACTTAGAGATTAGAGTGGCTATCAGCTCAGCCTTGTGGTAGGCAAGGAGGGCTTCCTGGAAGAAGAAACATGTATAACTAAGAGACTGAAAAATGAATAAAAGACACCAGAAAAGAGGACAAGGGGTTAGAGTGTTCTAAGCATGGGGAACAGAATGTGCAAAGGCCCAGAGGCCACAGGGAACTTGGTAGCATAGCTGTCAGCAAGGCTAGCTGGTGGGATATGGGGACCTGATCCAGCAGGTACTGTAAACCATGGAACGAAATGTGACTTTATATGAAAGGCAAATAGCACTCATGGAGGGCTTTAAGGCCAGGTGGGTGAGCTTAGATTTGCATTCTCACTGAAGAGGGGAGGAGCAGATGGGCAGAAGGGAGAAGAGGCAGGGAGATGAGTTAGGAGAACCCTGAAGGAGCTCAGGTGTTCAGACCTCAGACAGTGGCAGTGGTGTTGATAGAAGTGGACAGATTCAAAAGGTGTTTGGGAGGTTGATACACCTGCCCTTCATAGCCTCCCAGGTTTAGTGGCCTTGCTCTCACATGGTTCTGATGGTCCCTCACCCTCAGCTGCTCACTTGATGGTTCCTGGTGCCTCTGCTTCCCCGTTTCTGACCCTGTCTTTGGCCAGTTGCCTCCTGGGTCTCCAGCTCTGCCTGCCCATGTCCCAAGGGGTCATGGTTTCCTAACTCCTGTGGACAGATGCAAGCCCAGGAAATGTTTTCGTAAATACCCACTGTGTGCCAGGGTTGGGCTAAGGTCTTTCGTGTGCTATCTTTTCTAATCCTTATCAAAATTCTACAAAAATTATATCACTTTTCCCACTGTGCCAACCAGGAACATACCCAAACTCTTGCACAAGGTGACATAGTTGCAGAGTGATGGCAGACAGGAGACAGGTGTGTTTGGCTCTAAAATCTATGCTTTTCTCAACAAAAATGCACTGTATTAAATTTAACTCTATTTTTCGGAGACTATAGTATATAAATATCTGCAAATTAATGATTGTCCATTCGAGTAGGCTTGAGTAGAGGTGCTCTCTGTCTTGAATCTCAAGTGAGACATAAATTTGCTAACACCTGGCATCAGCAGAGGCTAATAATAAAGACACTTTTTTTTTTTAAAGATTTTATTGGGGAATTGGGGAAGGGAAACAGACAAGTTGTTGTCCTTTTGTTTTTCAGTCTAGTTGTGGAGGACGTTACTTCACTGGCCCATGTTGGTATTATCATTGCACTCTTCCCGGCTGAGGCAGATGGGTCACCGGACACTGGATGGCCGCTCACAGCAGCTCTTGGCAGCTCACGCTGACTGCCAGTCACTCATGGTAGCTTATGGCAGCCCACTGCAGCCTCACTGCAGCCTACGCCATCGTGGGCGACTCGCGGCAGCCCAGCTCCAGGTTGAGCTGTTGTTCACCATGTTGGCTCTAGAGGGCGCAGTGTCACTGGCCCTCATGTAGGAATCGAACCTGGGCCCTGATGCTCAGAGCTGGCGTCCCAAGCCAACTCCTTTTTTTTAATTTATTTTTTATTGTTAGTTTCAGGTGTACAGAACAATACAATAGTTACCCTTTTCACCTTCACCAGGTAACAACCCCCTCCCCCCATCTATTGCCCTCCCACCTCCGATATCATGCTTATCTATTACAATTCCATTGAATCCATTCCCGCTCTCTACTCCATGTCACGAGACTATATGTATATATATAATTATAGTTGACATACAGTATTATTCAACATCAGTTTCAGAAATACAATGTGGTGGTCAGGCCTCTACATCGACTATGAAGTGGACTCCCCAAAAGGACATGGGTCCATCTGGCCCCCTAAGAAATACTTACAACATTATAGATTATATTCCTCGGACTGTCTTTTTCTATCCCTGAGGCCATATTACAATTACTAATTTGTATTGTCTCATCCCTTCCCCTTCTCCTTCATCCCCACCCCCTCCCAACTAAGAACCCTCAGTTCTTCCTCTGTGTCTCTGAGACTATCTCTATCCACTTCTCCCATCCATTCAGTTCCTTAGAATCCACGTATAAGTGAGATCATATGATATTTGTCTTTCTCTGACTGACTTATTTCACTTAGCATAATGTTATCTAGTTCCATCCATATTGTTGCAAAGGGTACTATTTCCTTCTTCTTTATAGCTGAATAATACTCCATTGTGTAAATGTACCAAAGTTTCTTAATCCAGTCATCTACCGATGGGCATTTTGGTTGTTTCCAAGTCTTAGCTATTGTGAATAACGCCGCAATGAACATAGGGGTCATATATTTTTTCGGATTAATGTCTTGGGATTTTTTGGATAAATACCTAAGAGTGGTATTGCTGGGTCATAAGGTAGTTCCATTTTCAGATTTTTGAGGTACCTCCATACTGATTTCCATAATGGCTGCACCAGTCTGCAGTCCCACCAGCAGTGCACCAGGGTTCCCTTTCCCCACAGCCAAGCCAGCATTTGTTGTTTGTTGATTTATTGATGATAGCCATTCTGACCTGGGTGAGGTGGTATCTCATTGCGGTTTTAATTTGCATTTCCCTAATGCTAAGTGATGTTGAACATTTTTTCATATGCCTGTTGGCCATTTGTATGTCCTCTTTGGAGAAAGGTCTCTTCATATCCTCTGCCCATTTTTTAATTGGGTTGTTTGTTTTTTTTGGTGTTGAGTTGCATGAGCATTTTATATATTTGGGATATTAATCCCTTATCTGATATATCATTATCAAATATCTCCAAGCCAACTCTTAACCAACGCGCCACTCAGCCGGCCCTGGAGACACTTTTTAAAATGTAAAACCATATGCGAGAGTGACACCATGATCCATAGTCCCCTCTTTATGGGATGCCACTCCCTCTACTTTTTTTCTATTAGCCCATTACTGTTTGTTTCAAAACCAACAGAAAGCTGACGTCTCACAATTTCTGTTCTGCAATGTTAGCACCCTATGCATGGTTTCACAGCTTTTTAGCTTTCTGTCTCAAGACCAATGTGTGGTTAGAAAAGTAATGTAACTGTTTTGAACTCTGTAAAAAATGTTGGAATTTAACCATAAAACTGTGAGCTCTTGGCAGGGGCAGGCGGTGGTGGCAGGGGAGGGCAGTGACAGTGTGTCCAGCTCCTAGCACCCAGCATGGGCTCAGGAAATGCATGGTCAAGGACACTGAGCTGAAGAAACACATAACACCAGCACCCCCAGGCTTCCGGGGGACTGCACTGGACCCCTCGCTGCCTCTTCCACATCTTGCTGTGCCTTGCAGCCTGTGCTTGGAGAAGCCATCCTCCAATCCCCTCTGAGGTCACCTTATTTCTGAACCTTTTACCCTGACCCATTCATTTCACGCCCCAACTTTTGGCTCACAAATAGTTCTCCTCAGTGGTGGACTTCATTACAGGCTGTATTTGAACTCCCAACCCCAGTGCCTCTGAATGGGATCTTATGTATTTGGGAATGAAGTCATTACAGATGTAATTAATTAAGATGAGGCTGTACTGGAGTAGAGTGGGGCCGTAATCCAATGTGACTGATATCCTTATGAAAAGGGAAATTTGGACACAGGGACAGACACACACACACAAGAGAATACCACATAAAGATGGAGTAATGCTGCCACCAGCCATGGAACTACCAGAAGCTGGGAGACAACCCTGTTGCCGTCAAAGGGAGCGTAGCCCTGCCAACACCTTGATCTTGGACTTCCAGCCTCCAGTCTGTGAGACAATACATGTCTGTCGTTGAAGTCCTCCAGTCTATGGTACTTTGTCACGGCAGCCTAGCAGACCAACAAGGCCTTGTAACTGACCTTGGTCTTTGCTTCCTTCTTTGTTCATTACTCCAGCCTTGCCTCCAGCTCCTCTGCCTATGGTGGTTCTGGGGGATTGGCAGCACACCTGGCTTGGGCTCCTGTCTGGGCCATGTGGGCTTCTTGAGCAGGAGCCATAGCCGTACAGAGATCTGAGTCCAGTGTTGCATTCGTGCTTGCACATTGGTTGGGCTCAGAGGCTCCCTCAGAGGTAACCCAGGCAGGGAGAGGAGGGCTCTTTGGTGGGGACTGAGGGCCTCACTCCCTGGGGCTCCACTGCTTGGGAACCACTGGCTTGAATAATGGGGCCACCAAGGAATGAAGAATTTGGAGGAAAATGAGCAGATCTCAATAAAAGCCACCATCTTTTTCCCTACTGACACTGACCAGGGCGGCGGTGGTGTTCACATCTTTCCTTCCTTCTCTGATCTAGATTGGATTGTCCTGGACAGGGCATGTGCTGGAGGAGAATCATGGCTTTCCCACCGGTCACTTTGAAGCCCTGACAGATCCACCTAGGACTGATGCTGTCCACTCTAGGGCTGCAAGGATGACTTCCGTAGTGATGGAGAGCAGATGGGATTAAAACGTCCAAAGTGTCCCAGGCTTCTGAGGGAGAAAAGCCTGGGTCCACTTAGTAAATGGAATGTCTCACATACTTCTGGGCTCCATTTTTGCTGTTGTTGACTCAAGAACTACAGGGGTGTGTTTGCCCTTCACCCCACACTGCCCTCTCGGAGGAAACCTTGAGGCCTTGCCGGCAGGGGGATCTCTAGGTTCGGAGCAAGTGTTTATGAATCCTTGATGGAGGACCCGAGGCAATGCCCTAGCAGCCATCCTCCAGACAGGCATTACGGGGCTGGACAAAGGCGAGAAGGAGCAGGCCAAGACGTGCCCTGCCTCGTCGGGAAACCCCTCTTCCACGGTTAAGATTTGCTGGAGGAGAAGGCACCAAAGCCAGGCGCATGCTGACTCACGTTCCCTCGGTCTCTGCAGATGTTCCTGACACCGCCCATCCAGGGTTCTGCCAGGACAGCGCTGAGGGCACCTGTTTGCCCATCCCAAATGATGGACAGATGAAAGGCTGATTCTTTGTGAGGACGTACCTGAGAACAGCACACCTCAGGGTAATCTCCAGAAAAAAAACCACATAACCTCAAGAAGGCGCTGAAGCAACTTGTGAAACAGAGAGGATAAGAATGTAAATAAAAGTTAAAATTTGCCCCAGAAGCTCACGGGTGTGCTGAAGTGGGCCGTCGGGCAGGAAAGCAGGTGCCTCTGTGCCCTGACTGCCCAGCGTGTGCCAAGAGGTCTTGTGCACAAAGCGCCTCTGTCCTCAGGGAGCTTCTAATATGGCTGAGAAGAAAGGTGGACATGGAGAAGCCAGAAGGGCCATAAGAAGCCAGGGGAAGGCAAGCGTTAGAACCGATCTTCTGTTTGGGTGGGAGTTGGGAAGGGAGTTGGGTAGAAAGAAGGTGATTCCCACAGGAACTCAGCCTATAGACCCACGAGCTCCAGGAATAAGGACAAACAGCCAGGGGACACCTGGGTATGGAGGTGAAAAGGACTCATACCTGTTAACCAGCCAGATTTACGTGACCCTGGGCAGGTTACGTCACTTCACTAAGCCTCAATTTTTTTTTTCTGTAAAAATCAGGATTGTAGCTACCTTGGAGGGTGGTTATAATACTCCAGACAAAATCATGTGTGATATGAAGAGGATCTAGAACCTATGAGGCCCTCAATCAAGAACACCTATTAATGAGAGAAGCAAACTGCTTCTTTGCCAAAGAAAATATGAGGGTGGTCTAGGTCTGGATGTCCCCTCCCACCCTCTCCAGTGCTTTCTAGAAGTGTGAATTCATGCATCCAGATGATGATTAGCACACAGATTGCATGGAGCAGGGTTTCCTGGGACTGAGGGCTTGTATCTCACAGTACAGAGTAAGTTATCACAGAGGGAGGGAGTGATGAATGACCCTACTCCCGCCTGATTATTATGTAAAGAGAAATTTAGAGAGGAAAGAGTTTATAATCAGATAAATCCGAAAAACTGACAAAGAAAATTGATTACATCCTGAAATGTTTAACCCAGCTGACACAGGGCTGGTTCCCTGCAAAGCTTCATTTATCAACAAGGATGTGGCCAGGCTGAGCCACCTGGATTTGCCCAGCCAGGTGACAGAGCTTGTCGGAACAGCCCTGCTCTTACTGGAAGAAGTCAAGGAACATGTTCCTTTGCCTTTCCAGAACCATGATAGAAATGCCAAAATACAGCGTATATTTGATAAGAAATGGAAAACCCACAACTTTAAGTATCTTCTTAGTTCTACTTTTAAATATATACCCATTCATTTATTAATAGGATAATGTAAGCAAAAATTCTAGTTTGTGAATAATAAAGTTAATTACCTATTATGGCTCTTGACCTGAAATTGGTGACAGCTCTTTTGTTGAAAAGTGACATTTCATAAAATGCTGAGTGTGAAAGCGGAACAAACAGTAAACAGGTTTTCTGCCTGTTCCAACACGTCGTTGTTATAAAAGAAATTGTGGAGTGTAATACTGGATTTAAATCCAACATTGAAAATTTAATATGTCAGTTATGTCTATCCCATTATTAATGGGTTGTTTTCCTCTCAAAATTATGCTTTATTTTGACATTTGTCAAGCTTGCAAACATAGATACAAAAATAGACAGGCAGCATTCCTAGATCAAGAAATGCAATGCCATTTGGAATATAATTTGCACTGGCAGAGCTGCTGGAGACGCCAGACACCTTCTGCCATGGGCAGGTCCTGGTCATGGCTCCATCAAGTACCAGCTTTGAGACTGTAGGTGAGTCATAACCACTCCGACCCTCAGTAAAGTCTCATCTGTAAATGCGAATAACAATAGTAATAATTGTCTATTATAACATGTTGTCTACAGCATATGATAAACCCCTTACCATGTGTGGTTCGAGAAACCAGATGTCATCTAAGGAGACAGCTCACTCAGGCCCTGACAGGGAAGGGTTGGCTTCAGTTTCAGATTCAATCTGCTATGGACAATTCCCATCAACCAAGCTAAGGGAAAACTGTAAGGAAGACCCTTGGAGCAAGGGCCTTCAGGAGGCTGGAGGGGCCCGACACCTCCATGGGCCGCATTTTACTGCTGTGTGTGTCTGTCAATCAGGATGCAGCTACAAGAAACAGAAACCACTCTGGCTATTTTCAGCATATTAGGATTGACACTCATACGAAATCTTTGGAAGGTCAGAGAGTCATGGCAGTGTATTACCATGGGCTCCCAGTTTTTCTGCCCTTAGAAGATAAAGAAAAAGGGCTCAAACACTTTGGTACTCACCCTTGACGGCTGAAGCCTGTGTCACAGGCCACCCTCTGTGCTCCCTCACCCCCCCCCCAAGTGAACAATGTCTGCTTTGGGACCAAGGACCATTCAGAGAGATGAAGCATCCACAGCTTGGGCACTGAGCAGGAGCAGTTGGGTTAGAATCTGCACATTACTTGTCACCGTCTTTGGTCAGTATGGGTGAGTGAAAGAAACCCTTCCCTAACATTGTCTTTGTTTGTTGGAGGCCTGCAATGTTTATCTACTTGCAATCAAAGAGAAACTAAGTGGACTTCTGAGAGTGGAGGCAGCCTCTGTTTGGTTTCACCTAGAATACAAATGGAGACCAAAATGACATATCAGTCACTTACCAGGAGAAATACAGCTGCTGAAACGACTGAAGTACTCAGACCAGGGGGTGGGGGCAGTGTTCTCTCCCTGGACAAACTGGGGACACACAGCCACATTCTTGCTTTCTGACTCCTCCATCAGGGGCTCCACCCCCATCTGTCTGAAGACTTTCTTCAGTCGTGGTGCAAGGCCATCACTTAGAATTGGGATGGCTCCGTCCGTTTACCTGAGATCCACTTGTGATAGTCATTCTTTCTTACGGCTCCTCCTCTCCCAGCATTCCTTAGGACATGACGTTTCTTTCACAGTCTTGTTCCATCCATTACATTTTGGTTCTCCCTAGAGGGAAACCCCATATTGATGTTCAGAGGGTGCATTACAACTTCACATGAGCCCCTTTGGCCATTCCACTCTGCAGCAGAACTGCCACCAGCTTTGCAATTATTCCATTCTCAATCCCTGAGAAAGACACAGGGCCCAAGCCACGTGCTCCTTCAGAGGCATTCAGAGGCTGTCCTTTCTGGGAAAGATCTAAATGGAGAGTAGGAAAAGGAAGCGTGGGAGAATGGGTGCGCTTAGCAGACAAGAAGAACACGTGGAGGTCAAGACCCGGGAGAGGAGTGGGGGACCCTCTCTTCTGGATGCTGATGAAACTGGACTTTGGGCTGACTTTGGAAAGTTAATCTAAGGGAAGGCAGAAGTTGAGATGAAATGGAAAGCTTCATTTGGCTTTTCTCTTCACTTACGTCTTGTTTGTCATCTCTGCTGCCCAAGGTCTTCATCATTTGCCTGAGGTGCTGAAGCACAGAGCTAATTTTTGTCTTTGATTTCAGAAACTTGCCCCAATACTCTATTTATGTACTTCCTGAAACTGTTTTTATTGTTATTTGGTTTTCATTTTTTTCAAGTGTCTCGTGTTATGTGTGGTTTCTTTTCTTTGCTTTTTTTTTTTTAAATTTTATTGAGAGCAGTGTGTTTTTCCAGGACCCATCAGCTCCAAGTCCAGTGGCTGTTTTCAATCTAGATGCGGGGGGCGCAGCCCACCATCCCATGCGGGAGTTGAACCAGCAACCTTGTTCAGAGCGCACACTCTGACCAACTGAACCACCTGGATGCCCACGTTTTAAATTTTAAATTATCTCTAAATTATGTCGTGGGAGAGCAAGGCAGCAAGATGTCAGTGACCAACAGCTAAATGTTTCTTGGAAGGGTCTTACAGAGGTTCTCTGCTGCAGTGTAGGATTTGGCAAAGAAGCTACAGCGACTTCTTCTAAGGGTGTCAGTAGACTGTATTTTAATCAATTCATGTATCCATCTAATTACTCTACTAAAATGTGTATTAAGCATCTACTCTGCCAGCACCGTACTGGGTGTGAGGGAAACAAAGATGAATCTAACATTGTTCCCGTCCTGTGAGACTAGACTGTCTTGATTGACATTTCTCAAAGTGTAATCTGCTGATCAGCATCACCTGGAAACCTGTTAAAAATGCCAGTTCTTGGGCCCCACCCCAGACTTACTGAACCAGGCACTCTGGAGGTGGAGAGGAGGGTGGCAGTCACCTGTGTTTTAACAGGATCTTCAGGTGATTCGAATATGTGCTAATTTTTTATTGGATGCGGTGCATTTATAAATTGTCTGGTTACACTGTATTCCTTGGTGCATTGGTGGGGTTTGCTCTGGGGAGCAATTTAATCTTTTCAAGGATTAAATCAGTCCTTGCTTCTGTGTTATATTAGATCTAGGGATAATTTGGTCCTACCACTGAAGCAATATCCTCTCAGATCTCTACCGGTATCCCATGTACTGGGAGGTCTTTCCACCCTGAGTGATGGGAACACAAATTATTTCTAGCTCCCTTTGATTGCCATCGACTTTTCTGCCTGTTTCTTCCTGGTGGTTCTTCTCCTGGCCAGGCAGCTTCCTTGCACACACGTACACAGATTAGTCCCCATCGAACACTCCACAGGACCCCTCTGCAGGCTTCTGGAGTTCGTTCTCTCTCTCTTTCTCCCTCCCTCTCTCTCTCTCTCTCTCTCTCTCTCTCTCTCTCCTCTCCTTTTTCTCTGGTATTTCCCCATGGAAATTCTAGCCAATTTGGCCTCCCAAAATGCTAACTGTCTACTCCAGTCAGCCAAATTGCCGAGTTCTGTTTGGACTGCCCCTCTCTGACCACCAGCCTGGAAACCCTTGAAAGGCAGTAAGCTGAGGCAGTTGTGTGGCTCGTTTACTCCCCTCCTCTCAGAGCTTCGTGTCCTGTGCTGCTTGCTGTCCAATGAGTGAGAGCTCTTATGTCATGTACTTTGCGCAGTTTTCTATTTGTTACGGCTGGGGGAGATACTGTGACTCCGTCGTGGGCAGCTGGTGTGGGTATCTCCCTGTCCTGATGCAGATGGGACTTCCAAGGGTTGTGTATCACAGTATATCCAGGGGCTGAGAAGAGAAAAATTAGATAATAACATGAGGCCCTACAGTACAAACTCTGAAGTTTTATGCCCTCTTTCTCTTGCTGGGGGTCCTCACTGTCTACTATTGGTTGTGGGCTACTGTCATGACATAAGGGGACTGAGCAATGAAGAGATTGTGGGTGATTTGAACCATTCACTGGGTCTGATGCATGTTGCATTTGTAAGTATTATTACTATCAGCTGGGCTGGAGATATCACATCGTATTGTTTCCCCGGGTGTATCAGGGAGTACATACAGTGTCCTGGGAGTCTGCTGAGTAATTGGGTGTCTGTCTCTATGAGGTTTTCCTTGTGCTCCTAGAAAAGCCACCGCTACTGGTTTGCTCATCATTTTCCATGTGGGTACAGGATGAAGTACATGGGAGGGAATCTTGGAGAGGAAAAGAAGGTGAGGCTTGATCTTGAAAAGCCTGAATATGAAGCCAGAGTTCCAGCTTCTCCCACATGGGTGTTTGAAGTCCACCAAAGGGGGATAGGCACTGAGAGGTGGCGCTCACTTAGAAATGTGTTTGCAGAAGCTATTGGTATAGCAAAAATAAGTATGAGATTGATATGCCATTCTGTAAAATAAAATATTCAATAGTGTCATTCATCTGAACTCTGAGCCAACTATTTGCTCTGTACTTTATAAATGGGCTTTAAGTCTGATCGATGGAGGGGAGGAAGCAAAGGAGAACACAGGGTAAAGAAATGGCCGTACAAACACACTGCTCTCAGCAGGAGGAAGTCTGATACTCAACCAAAAACTGGGTGAGAGGCCACAGAGTCACAAACCAGTCAGCAAGATGAAAATGAGCAGAAATGAGCAGAAAGCACCTTTTGGCTGATAGGGTCACAACACCCCCAGAAATAGATTAAAAGGCAGGTTAGCAAGGCAGCCAGGCTCGGCGGGGCTGCACTAAATGTAATGAGATGGAAAAATATTTTACTTTCCAGAACCTCCCTCAAGTTAAGCATGCACTAGATGTGGTCAAAATGAGTGCTTCTGATAAAGCACTTTGGGGGGCTAAGACCCCCCCAAAGGTATGCCCCCAGCATCTTTAAATGTTTGGGAGGTTTCTTGGCGAGAAGGAGGGTCTGGTCACGTGCAGGGGTTTCGTTGTGCTCAGCAATGTCTGCTGGTTGCTCTCTGCAACGCGACACTGCCTCCCTGGGGGCTTTAGGAGACATGAGACTGAGGGGAGCTCCTAGCAGAGAGGAGAGAGTGGCCACCAGGGATGCTGGGACAACTGCATTGTGCAGGAAAGTCAGTGCAATGCAGAACTGTCTCACCCAAACACTGATGGTAATGAGGAGACTCAGCCTCTGCCCGCAGTGGTCTCTGCCTATTTCTCTCCCAAATAAAGGGTGAACATGTATTTATAGACGATTGACTGAAAAGAATGATAAATGATCCTGCCAAGATATGCTAAATGAGTGTCTGGCCTCGGCCATCCACCCCTCTTGGTCTTGCCCTAATTAATTCAGAATGGGTTACTAGGGGGATTTAATAGCCCCTTGTAGCTTAGTGTTGGGGAGTGGGGGGTTTCTACTCTTGCTTGGAGCCGGGAGGAAAACAATGTTTCTTCAGCCTGTGGATTTACAATATTGTAACATTTGCCTTTCCCCAAGTCTGGGGTAAAAGCCAAGATCACAATAACAGTATAAATGACATACTCCGGCTTCTCCCCTCACCCCTGCCATTTTTTTCCTCTCATAGGGGAGGTCCCTGCTATGGCTGCTGCTGAGGCCTCTGATGCTACACATGGGCCAAAAAGCCAACGAGAGCCCCTCCAAGGTCGTGAGAAACCATCTCCCGCCATAGCCAAAGCTTCCACTTCCTGTTGCTGCTGCCGCCGCCGTCCTTGGTCGGTGCCAAGCTGCCCACCAAGCCTCCACTGTGAGCCTAAACCAGCGGTTCTCAACCTTCCTAATGCCGCGAACCCTTAATACAGTTCCTCATGTTGTGGTGACCCCCAACCATAAAATTATTTTCGTTGCTACTCTATAACTGTAATTTTGCTACTGTTATGAATTGTAATGTAAATATCTTTCTGTTTTCTGATGGTCTTAGGCAACCCCTGTGAAAGGGTCGTTCGACCCCCAAAGGGGTCGCAACCCACAGGTTGAGAACCGCTGGCCTAAACCATCTGGTAGTGCCAATGCTGCTGTGTAGAATGTTCTAGAGTCCTCAGTGCATCAAATCAGACTGGGATCTTTGCCAGGTCAGGGAGACTCCTCCTCCCTGTGTCAGTGCCCCCATTCACCCTGATTTGGGGAACAGCTGTTCTTGGTTTTGTCCTCACCCCTTCCCCAGGGCTCAGAGTGGGACAAGGCCATGGGGCCAGGCAGGAGGACAAAGTGGGGCTGAGGCCCTGCCGTGCCCCCAGCACTCACTAGCTATCATTGTCCTTGTGTATGGAACTCCTTCCCTTTGGTTGAGTCTGTCCCAATAGGTACCTCGTCCTGTCACATAAATAGGCACCTGGCAGCCTGTGCTATAAATGATCACACAGCCCAGACTTGTCTGAGACTCCTGGTAAACACAGGCTGTGTCAGGCCAGACCTTTCCTCTCCGAGCTAAGGAAGAATTGGATGGTACTTAATGGCATGCTCTCTGGGACCTAAATTGTTCTGAGACAGAAAAGGTGACTTTTAGGGAGAGGTAATTCCTTTGAGGCCTCATGGTGGGCATCTGTTCCTTTCTACTGGTCTGGAGTTGTCCCTGTGACTGACCTGGAACCTTCAGGCGCCCACAGGAAGATCCTGCATGGGAGAGTAGAGGGAGACTCAGGCCCAGTTGAGTGGAAACTGCTTCTGACTATGAAAGTCTTAGGGTTCTCTTCAGGGATGGGGCAAAACAACTTTAATTTGAACTAAATTCTGCACTCTAAAATAATGTTAATAATTTGTACCATTTTTGGGGGGCGTCAGATGGGAAAAGCTACTACTGAAATTCACCAGGCCAGACCTTGACTCACATTCATGCCAAGCCTCTCCATCCACAGCCCACACTGTAACGATGTCCACAAAGCCTTGTATCCCACTTTGCTGACCAAGAGAGCGAAATGATTCATTGAGACTGGCTGAGCCATAGTCTTTGGAAAGTTTACGTCACATCCAAATGTGCTCGGGCTTTAGGGCAGGTTGGGTGACCTCTGTCTGCCTCAGCTGAGAATAAAAATAGTACCTATCTTATAAGTTGTGAGAATTAAGGGAGTTTTAATATGAAAAGCACTTACAGCACATTGTGAATGCTCAATAAGTTTCAGGTTCCATCTCTGATCCTCAGCTATCTCTGTGGCTAAAGAAATAGTTGTAGTCTACATTGGATTCTTTATTTTGTATCTTTAGGTGCTCCAGTGGCCAGATGTCTGCCCTAGGATGTCTGCTTCTGGATGCTGAGCCCTGATTACCAAACCTTAGTAATTACTCATATACTTGTTTACAGGTTAGTCTCAAATCTCTGGCCCCAAAGGAACAGCCTGGCTTTATCCCGTCCTGTATCTCAGAGAGCCTTATTCCCAGGAACAGTGAAATGGGAGGGATCCTGGATCTGTTCATCTGACAATCAACAAATAGTTATTAAGTCCCTACAGTGTGCCAGGCATTATTTTAGGTCCTGGGAACTTAGCAGTAGCTAAGACACAGCCCCTGCCCTCACTCAACCTTTGATCTAATGGGGGATAGAAATAAGTAAATACAGTGTGTTGAAACTGTCCCAGGGGAACCCACAGGGTGCTGGTAACTTAGAGGAGTAGCACCCCACTCAGGCTTAGAGGGTGTAAGAAGGCTTCTGGAAGGAAGTATAGTCTAAGCTGCAAAGCCAAGTATGGACTGAGCTTATGTAGGCAAAGGGGCTAAGAAAGAGGGTGTTCCAGGCAGGAGGGACAACATGAGCAAAGCCTGGAGATGTGGCTCATTCAGGGAACTGAAAGTTAACAGAGGAACCCTGGCAACTGCCTATGTGCGGGACCAAATATCCACTCTACAAATTTGTAAATGCAGATCCTTCGAGTTGGGTCTTCGGGTAACAAGTTGATACCCCCCCCAAAAAAAAACCCAAACTCATTTGAAACTCTTTTAGAGAACCACCCAGAAAATAGTGACAGACATTTCTCAACAAAATGGATCAAACTTAGTTGAGATAAATGCTTTTGGTAAATAAACATATTTTTACAGAGACAGAGCATGTATCTTTTGAAGCTTCTATGTGTTTCAATCCTGAAGTGGTCAGTGCATCCGTGACTTTAGGCAAGACTGGAGCTGAACTGACGGGAGCAGGGAGGAGCTGACCAGGCAGAGGGTGCAGGAGAGTAAAGTCAGACATTTCTCCAGAGAGGACATACAGATGGCTGGCCAATAGACATATGAAAAGCTGTTCAATGTCACTAATCATTAGAGAAATGCAAATAAAAACCACAAAAAGATATCACCTCACTCCTGTCAGAATGTCTATCAACAATAAATCAATAAACAACAAGTGCTGGTGAGGCTGTGAAGAAAAGGGAACCCTCATGCACTGTTGCTGGGATTGCAAATTGGTGCAGTCACTATGGAAAACAATATGGAGTTTCCTCAAAAAATTATAAATAGAACTACCGTATAACCCAGTAATTCCACTCCTGGGTATTTATCCAAATAAACCTAAAACACTAATCTGAAAAAATATATGCACCCCAGTGTTTATTGCAGTGCTATTCAAAATAGCCAAGATTTGGAAACATCCTAAGTGCCCATCAATAGACAGCAGATAAAGAAATTGTAGTACATTTATACAATGAAGTATTACTCTGCTATAAAAAAGAATGAAATCTTACTATTTGCAACAACATGCACAGACATAGAGAACGTTAGACCAAGTGAAATAAGTCAGACTGAGAAAGGCAAATACCATATGATCACACTTATATGTGGAATCTAAAGAACAGAATAAATGAGCAAACAAAACAGAAATAGACTAAGAGATAACAGAGAAAAAACTGTTGCTAGATGGGAGAGGGTTTGGGGGATGGGAGAAAGGATTAGAAAGTACAAATTTGTAGTCACAAAACAGTCACGGGGATATGAAATACAGTATGGGGAATATAACCAATAATGTTGTAAAGAGTATGTAGGTTGCCAGATGGGTACTGGACTTATCGGGGGATCACTTCATAGATTGTGTAGGTGCCTGACCACTGTGCTGTACACCTGAAGCTGAAGTAGAATAGTATTGAATGTCAACTATAATTGTGTGTGTGTGTGTGTGTGTGTGTGTGTGTGTGTGTGTGTGCGGTCACAGGATGTAAAGTACAGCATAGGGAATATAGTCAACGGTACCTTAACAGCTATATACGATGTCAGATGGGTTATAGACTGGAGTGGGGTTATCACTTTGTGAGGGGTGTAAATGTTTAATCATTATGTTGTTTTGTAAACCTGAAACTAACATAAAAAGATAAAAGTTGAAAAGATAAAAATAATTTAAAAAATAAAAACAACTAAAAAATAAAATAAAATACAGCAGAATATTGAGAAAAAAAAGTAAAAAAAAGAGTCAGTGCAGGAATATCAACTGCTCAGGACTATGCAAACCCACTCTGCCTGCGAAACCGAGGGCAAGGAAGCTTCCTAACCCTGTTATCACAGACCCTTTCAAGCCACTGCTCTCAATTACATGGAAGAGGCTGAGAGGTTAATATAAACACATGGATTTCTGAACAGTTAACAAAATCACAAGAAAAGAATTCAATGACCACAATCAATTATTAATGTAAAATTTGATTTGATCTGGAGAATAATGCTGCTGTGTTCATGTCTTTCTAGGTGATGTATTGCTCTCTCCACCCAGCAAGCATTTATTGAGTTCTTCCTATTGGCTGCACATGAGATGCCGAACACGGGTATATAAAGAGGAATAAGACACCGTCCACCACCTTGGTGGGTAAGGCAGAGATCACCACAATCAGCTTGGGAAGAAAAGAACAACTTACAGCCATGTTTTCTGTTTTCTTCCCCTCTGATAGCCTATTTCCTATGTGTTCCTTTCCATCAGTCATCTGCCTAGAAATCCTCCTTCATTGTCATACAATTTTATAGCCTGCAGGTCCTTAGAGATCCGATAGCCCTTTTGTTTTCAGGCTGTTTGGATCCTAGAGTTTCTTGGCAGTGCCTATGGGCCATCTGTTGATAAATGCCAGTGGTCCTATGCCCGTTCAAGCACTGAGGATATGGCAAAAAATGTGAGCAAAAAATGGAGGTTCAAATGCTCACGGTGGTCCCTGCCCACGTGGTAGTTGGCACCTGAGAGGAAGGACATTAATGAAATCATAGCACAAATGTAACCTTATGACTGTGCAACTTGCATGAAGAAGGGGTATGTCTTCCACGAGAGTGTCGAGTAAATATGGGGTCTGACCCAGATAGAAAGTTCTGGAAAGGCTGCCTTGGGGAATCGGGGGTTGACAAGAGGCCTGAAGGACAAATGTGCATTATTAGATGGAAGGGGAAGGCATTCACACGGAGGTCTGGTGTATGCAAATGACTCAAGATGGGAGAGATTTTGGTCTTTTCAAGAGAAAGGGAGAAAGAAAATAGTGGGCTGGAGCTCAGAGAGTGAGACGGATTGTGGAACAAAACAAAGCCGGGTTTCCAGGGCTCTATGAACCACATTACGGATTTGCAAACCCACTCTGCCTGCCACAACTGAGGGCATGGAACTTTTATGCTCAGAGCAATGAGAAGCCATTGAAGAGGGTTTTAATGATCACATTTGAACTTGAAAAGTTCTCTCTGGCTGCAGTGTGGAGAATGGACTGCGGGCACTGCGTGAGTCTCAGGCCTAGCAAGGGAGCACGCAATTTTGCTGAGTGTCAGAGGAGCACACTTTGACAAGGCACAGAGAGCCCTTTCCGGCCCCTACCCCCACTTCACAGGACCCCGCACACCTGTGAGGTTAGCAAGGTGGGTCCTGTGGGGCTGGCAGAAAGGCAGCAAGCGAGCATCCATCTTCCTACAGCTTTTGCCCCAGCAGAAGCTGTGCCTGTGGAGTCCTGCATTTTGGTGGTTGTAGGGCTGCCCCCACCCTGAGACATGAGACAGACATGAAGTGCAGAGAACATCTGCCTGAAAAACAGATGCCCTGGGGTCTCTTCCCTGGACAGCCAACCTTTGCCTGCCTGCCTAGCTGTGGACTCCTGCTGCCTTGACCTTTGCCAGTCCGGTTCCTCAAGCCTGCCTGACCCTGGAAGCATACCCAGTGCCCTCCATATCCTGAGAACCTCTCTGACTATCGGGCCCTGCTTTTGGTCCTGGCTCCTGACCCAGCCCTGCTAACACCCCTGCCCTGGGCAACACTGAGCAGGGGTATGACCAGGCAGTAGGGACAGCTGGGCACAGGTGACAGAGACTGCAGCCATATAGCGCGTCTCCCAGAACCTCCTCAGTGACATTCCCACCCCAGCTCTGTCTTCAGACTATGTCCTACCTCACTCGAGCCCTGCGCCTTCCTCCATTAGACTAAACTCCACACAGCGTTTAAGCAAGTCATGTTTCCACACCTCCGTCCTTTCACGTAAGCTATTCGCTTTGCTGCAACGTCCTTCCCCTCTCATCTTCACTTTCTCACACTTTGGTTCTTCCAGGAAATGTTTCTTCTCTTACTCCCGAGGCTGGTTGAGTGCACCTATTGTGAATTCCCACAGTACCCTGTGCTTACCTCTATTATCACACTTACTATTAATACACTGGTGTAATTGTGGCTATCTCTCACTTTGAGAGCTTGCGAAGTCCATTCTCTGTACCTGGCACTTAGTAAGGGTTCAAAAATGTTCTCAAATGAATGAATAAATGAAAGAGCAATGTCAGCACACACACACACACACACACACACACACACACACACGGTGTGGCTGGGAGGACTACAATTTTCTCCTGCTGGCCACACACAGAACTCCTGAGCCAGCTCCGTTTTGCTAACCTAAAATAAAAAGGCCTTTCAAAGTAAGGGACAACAGGCATTTATTGAGATCAGTAAGAAAAACTCTTCGGGAAGCATTGATTCTGGCAGAAGCCCAAGTAGTGTTCCAACTAGGAGACAAAGGTGAGGGGTATTTATGAGAAATGAAAAGGGAACAATTAAATTTATAGAAGAAAGGCATTTCTGTGGGTGCAGATAAACTAATATAGTGATGTTAATGCTAAACAATGTCTTTAATTTTTCAGTCCAGTAGTCATAATAACTGCTTTCTTGTTATTTTTGCCAACAGTTCTTTTGCAAGGCACAAGGGTGCCCAGGCCCAGTGCAAAAGTCCTTTTGTCCAGTTCTAACATTCCAAAGATTTGAGGCATAAGACATGCAAGGCAGTCCCTCTGGGACGGCAGCCCCAGCTGTTGTAAAGTGGCTCCGTTTATACTATTGTTCACAGTCCCCGTTATCATTCATTTTGTCTAACACTTTTGCTCAGAACTCAGTGCCATAGGAAAATAATGCACATGTGAAGCCTTTTCATCCAGAAAGCAAGTGCAGAAGTGTGTCTAATTATCATTAGGTTATTTATATCCCAATGAGAAGACCGTACAGATGAAACAACATGCCGGGAGCAATTAGAGTACCTCCCTTACTTGTCATTTTTGGTAGCTATTTTTCTCTGCCTTCTGAGGATGCTAAACAGACCCACAATTCCTTATTCAAAACCTTTGAGGCCAAATGAGTTTCAGATTTCAGAGATTTTCAGATTTCAGGAAGGTAGTAGAGTGCAAACACCATATTTCATGTAACAGCCCCAGGGTCTAGGACAGTGCCTCATAATTAAACTCATTAGCATTTCTGTAGCTAAGGGTATGAATCGTCAGCCTAAGTGCAATGAATTAAGATCCTAGTTTGTCTCACATCATTTTATATCGGAGTTTTCCATCAAATGAGAAAGACAAAAAACCTCTTATTTTTTGTGACATTGAAATTGTAGATAATGGATTATGGGTCTAATTTTTTTTTAAAGATTTTTATTGGGGAATTGGGGGGATGGGAACAGTGATGGGGAATTGGGGAAAGGGGAACAGACAAGTTGCTTTCGTTTTGTTCTTCAGTCTAGTTGTGGAGGACGTTGCTTCACTGGCCCAAGTTGGCACCATCATTGCGCTCTTCCCAGGCGAGGCAGATCAGTCGCCGGCTTCTGGACGGCCGCTCACTGCGGCTGCTGGCCGCTCATGCTGGCTGCTGGCCGCTCATGCTGGCTGCTGGCCGCTCATGCTGGCTGCTGGCTACATAAGGTAGCCCATGGCAACCCACTGCAGCAGGGGCTGCAGCTTACGCCGTCGCCGGCAACTCATGGCAGCCCAGCTCCAGGTTGAGCTGTTGTTCAGCATCTTATCTGTAGAGGGCAGTGTCACTGGCTCCCATATGTGGGATCCGAACAGGGGCCCTCTGGCGTCCCAAGCCAGTTCTTAACCACTGCGCCACTCGGCCGGCCCCATGGGTTTAATTTTTTTATTCACCCCATAAAAATTAATTATTACAACTTCTTTCTTCCTTCTGCTTATATCTTCCTTCCTTTGTTTTGCTATTGGTCTGATGATATTGGAGCCTTTTTCTTGTCTTTCCTCAATCTTATCTTTCTTAAATATCTCAGGTAAAACTGTCAAACTAGTTTTTAATTCAAATCCTATAGCTTCAACCCCCTTCGTGCACAAAGAACATTCCAGCACAGAGGGAAATGGTCCAGACTTGGATTTTAGGCTTCTGATGACAGGTTTTTGTCTTACACAGCTCTGTAGACTCCACAACCTGGCCACTGACAACAACAAAAAAATATAGGGCCTCCGGTGTTCAATTGAGCTAACACTAAAAAGGACATTTCAGGCAGTGAGCAACTCCCTCATCCCTCATTCATTGGTTAATCAGTGAGGATTATCAAATGGTTCCTAAGCAACCGATCTCACAAGACTTGATGAGAACTGCTTTCTGCCTTCCTGAAGCAGCCCGCAGTTAGACACGACTGTTCATGCCAGAATATAAAATCTTCAAAGCACAGTTCAGCAGAATGTAATCAGATGTTCCAAACAGGAAGATGAAATTGTTTTACCCACTAGAAAATGCTGGTTTTTACATCTCTTGTGGGCCGTGGCTCCATGTCTCATGCAATTCACTCAAGAAATACTGATCTTATTTGTGCAACCAAGGAAGCAGCATTATTCTCAGTAGCCAAAATGTGGAAGCCACCCAAGTGTCCACTGACAGAAACAAAAAGTGGTCTTTACAAGCAATGAGATATATTATTCAGCCTTAAAAAGGAAGGAAATTCTGACACCTGCTACAACATGGATGAACCTTGAGGGCACTATGCTAAGTGAAACGAACCAGTCACATAAAGACAAATGCTGTGTGATTTCATTTATATGAGCTACCCAGAGCAGTCAAAGCCACAGAGACAAAGAGCAGGGTGGTGATTGCCAGGGGCTGGGTAGAGGGGGAAACGGAGTGTAGGTACAGAGTTTCAGTTTTGCAAGATGAAAAGATTCGGATCTGTTGCACAACAATGAGAATGTTCTTAGTACCGCTGAATTGTATGCTTGAGAATGGTTAAGATGGTAAATTTTATGTTATGTGGATTTTACCCAAACTAACAATAAAAATGTTTAAAAAGCTACTAAAAAACGGGAAGAAAAAATCTGACACATGTTACAATATGGACAAACCTTGAGGACATTATGCTGAGTGAAATAAGCCAGACACACAAGAATGAATATTGTGTGATTCCACTTACATGAGGTCCCTAGAGGAGTCATGTTCATAGAGACAGGAAGTAGAAGGGTGGGTATCAGGGGCTGGCAGCAGGAGCTGGGGGGGTGTTAGTGTTTAAGGGGTGTGGCAGTTTTGTTTGGGAAGATGAAGGGGTTTTGGAGATGGATGTTGGTGATAGTTACACACATCATTTTATGTTACACACATCATTTTATTCACAACAGTGTGACTGGGCCTAATGCCGCTGAACTGTACACTTAACAATTATTTAAATGGTACATTTTATATTATGTATTTTACTACAATTAAAAAAGAATTGCTAATGTAAAAATAACAATGAGAATGAACTTAATACCGCTGAATTGTACTCTTGTTTTGCAGAAACGTTTTCTGCTTCAAGTACTAACCTGAGCCTAACACGATAGAACAAGGCACGGACATATACCTAAAACTAAAAAGCAAGAGGAAAAAAATGGAACCGATTACCTCCATGAGGAAAATTTTCCATATGGCCTTGCGCAATTTGTTTGTGTGTGTGAGCATTTTGAATTTACAGCAGTAATGACTTTGAAAAAGAAGAACCAAGTGACTCTCAGCTTGAAGAAAACTAGGCCACAGTGTCATTTATAGAAACAGGTGCAACTAGTTTTATTTGGAATTTTTTCTCAACTCCCTTCATGATAAATAAAAGCAGGTACCATGTCAAATGAACCAGGGGACTTTGCTCACGGCTGTTGGCTAAATTCCGTGAAGACGACTTTTACCTCAGATGCCTCCAGCCCTGACTTCTTGGCCCTATTGACACAGCTGGCTCCAGCCTCTGCGTCTACTCTATGATCAAACTGAGGAACAACTCTTCACCATGCACATTATTTTCCAGGTGGAGCTCCACGGAGTCAAATGCAGTTGTCACACCTTGGCCGCACATAGAATCACCTGGGAGATTTTTAAAAATCCCAGTGCCCAGCCCGTCTACCCAGCCCAACAAAATCAGAATCAGTGGGGCTGAGACCCACGATAGTGACCTCTGTTTTAAAGTAACTCTATAATCCTCTACATGATATCTGCGAGAGTAGTAAAAACTATATATGTTTTCTCCTTAAAATATACATCTTCTATTTTCTGTCCTCTCTTGTGCTCCTTGCCTTACAAATGTCACCATTAACCCTGTGAGAGTTTCATATCTCCACTCACATCCTACTGCACTGTTCAAAATAATTGGTTGAATTAAAATCTAATAATTGGCTTCCAGTGAACAAATATTGTATTAGGCACCTACTATTCTAGACACTGGAGGTGTATTTGTGAACAAGACAACTTGCCAGGCCTCCTGGGAGCTCACCTTCTAGAAGAGGCAGACAGATCCCCTTTGGGGCCAAACACTCATCCTTCTAGCTGGAGGGACCGCTGGCCCAGGGCGCGTAGCTGAGCCCCTCTGGGGGAGCGGCCTCACTCAGGGGCAGCCGCAGCCAGTGACAGGCCCGTGAGGAATGGAGGGCGAAGGCCTGCTCTTCTCGCCCTGGTTTGGGGCCATCCAAAGCCATCCCAGGGCTCCTCATGGGATTGGGGATTCTGCTACCATGAAACCTCAGTTCCTCTCCCTCTGCCCAGCCTGGCTTTCCTTGTCCCCACCTGTCCCAGCGACCTTCCTGCATGCAAACCCCCATGTTAGACAGTTTCCCAGGGAACTTGCCCCAAGTCTGTGATGGATACGAGGGTGGCAATAGTAAGAGGGTGAGGTGGAAGAGGTGGAAGATGCATGTTGGAGGCAGAGCTACAGGACCTGCTGATGGAGTAAAAGTGAGATGTGAGGGAAAGCAAGGAATCGGGGATGCCTTCTAGATTTAAGGCCAGGAGAACCAGTTGGGTGATGCTGTCTTCTGAGATTCTGTGGGGAGAAACACTGGCCAAAGAAATAGTGGTGTGGTCCAAAATCAGGTCTTCCAATGACAGTTTGTGAATGATTAAATACTCTCTTAAAAAATAGCTATTATTTTTGTGTGCTCTAAGTACCTCATCTACATTAGATACCTTAACTTGTTTCATTTTCACAGCAGCCCTTCAGGGCATGTGCTATTTTCCTACTCCTGGAATCCCTCAGACACCTCATGTTACACCATTCTCTTCCTCTACCTCTGGTTAGCAATGGCCTTCTTGCCCTTCTTTGCATGCACCAAACACCCTGTAACCTCAGGCCCTTTGTATGTGCTGTCCTGGAGTGTTCTTCCTATTACCACCACCTCCATGCTTCTGGCTGTACCTTCTTCAGGTATTGTCTCAAAACCACTTCCTCATGGTGGCTTCTCTAGTCCTCCCAGTGTAAATCCGGTTAAGTTCTCCTGCTCTGACTGTGCCTTAAAATATTCCTTTATCGATTAACTCTGTAGTATTCTTTTATTGAATAACCCTATGATCATTAATATTTCTTTTTTGATTAACCCTATATTTCTTTGATGATTTGATACCATTATAATTAAATAACCATTTGTGTGATACAGGTGACAAAGCTCTTCCCTGCTGGGTTTTAAGCTCCATGAGAACAGGCACCGCTGGCTCCTAGCTCAGTGCCTGGCACACTGCAGTTCTCAAGAAATGTTTGTTGAATGAGTGATGGAAACGTTGAGGCTTAATGAGATTACAGAACTTCCCAAGATAACTAGTTAGTTTGTTATACAGCTGCACTGTGGACCCAGGTCTGTTTGACTCCCAAGATCAAAACACATCATAACTTGCTGACCAAAGTTGAGGGAGCTGCCCCATCCAACTGCCCAGTCATGTCTGGACTAAGCCAATATACACGAGAGCTCAAGAATGCTTCCCCAAACTAGATTATCATTATATACATTTTTTACTCTACATTTTAACTCTCAGAGTAAATCTTTCTAAAATGGGTTAGTCTATTCCCTGCAATAATAAATACTATTTGCTAAACAAAAATAATTTTTAGTGATGCTAGAACCTCTTGGGGACCCAAGGTGACAGTCCCACACTGTAATGGGCAGATGGAGAAAACCAGGCGTACAGAGGAGAGCTTTGGATCAGTGAACTTAGAATGAGTCCTGATTCTTCCTAACACTCAGTTGATGACTGGCAGCAGGGCAATTAACCTGTGGGGACCTGTGTATCTTCATCTGAAAAGAATGGATGGACCACATCAGTGTTTGTTACGTTATTTAGACCACACCCTACAGCCAAGCTGGTTGCTACTCAGAGTTCATATATGAGTATGTTTATAAAGAATTGAAACAAAAGTTTTATGAAAAATACTCTTTTGTGAGGGATTCTTTTATTATTTCTTTTTTCTTTTATTCTCTAAGAAACTTTGCTCACTGATTTCATGATCTGCTAATGGACTGCAAGGGCAGTTTGAAAAAGACCATGCCCACCTCAGATTTCTCAACACCCAGCAAAGAACTGGATGTATTGTGATAAACCTTTAACATGCACTGGGATTTATTTTTTTGTTCTGAAAATTCAATGTCACATCATCTTTGTCATTTGCCTCACTCTTACAAAAGTTCAGTGGGGAAAAAACCCCATTTTCTGCTTAAGAGAGAATTCTGGAATGGTGGTAAATCTGGTTGACTGACATTAATTTAAAACTCCTCCTCCACTTGGGGTCCCATAGGATTTACATCAAGGGAAATAAGAGCTTAGTCCTCGGTGATACATAATCAGGGCCAAAGGCTGGACAGTGAAGAGAACAGAGGGGCGTCCTTTCCTCAGCTCCCTGTCACTGCCGCTGTGACTTCAGGGGGTTGAAGTAGTGGTGTCCATGGTCCCTTCCCATTATAAATTTCCATGTCTACGATCCTTAGGTTTGCAAATCCCTGAGACTGGTATTGTTAGTCTGGAACTTTATTGGCAGCAATAGAGGCAGGTCACACCATTCTACTCATCCAGTGGGACCGCCCGACCCCTTCAAGCCCATCTTGGAAAATGAACCCTCTGTTAGCACAGGGTGGGTGCCTCAGGGACAAGGCTGAACCACAGAAAGACAGCATGGACCTTGCCTTTGAGACCTCTAAGCAATGGCCTGCTA
Source organism: Hipposideros armiger (assembly GCF_001890085.2). Taxonomy (NCBI): domain Eukaryota; kingdom Metazoa; phylum Chordata; class Mammalia; order Chiroptera; family Hipposideridae; genus Hipposideros; species Hipposideros armiger. Next base: position 3,118,805 of record NW_017731510.1, on the reverse strand, counting down.
ACAACAATCCACTAACTCTCTACCTTGTATCCTGGAGGCCTAAGCAAGCTTCTTTGTGCTGAGATTGGAAAACCAAGGCCCACAGCCTGCCTCACACCACAGGGGGCAGCACAACCACGGTGACTCATCTTCCAGCCTGGAATGGTGTGGCTGCCTTTGTGGATCAGAAAATTAAGACTCGGAGAAAAGGACAAGTCCTGGATTACCCTCAAGTTCGGGACAAAGCTGGGACTTGAATCCAGGTCTCTAGGCTCCTAGTTAAATCCTCTAGTACTTGTCACTTGTGTCTAAATGGAAGGAGACTCGCAGGGCTGATAACAGCATTTTACTACTGAGCACTTCACAAGCACTTACTGTGCACCCGGACTTTCTCCAAGCACCTCACATGCATCAATTAATTTCATCTCAGAACACAAACCCTATGAAACTGGTACCATTTTAACCCATTTCCCAGCTATGTAGATTAAGGGGTGTTTTCATTTCCTCCAGGCCCAGGGGTACCTTCAAAGTCCAAATCAGGGAGCAAAGCCGAATGTGTCTTATTGAACAAAACCAAGATGGCCTTTTCCCAGTCTCCTCTGAGTCATGGATAAATACATTAGAGAAGGAAATGAATTCAATTGAGCTAATTCAAATTTCATGCCATTTAATTTTAATAGGAAGGCTATTAGCCCACAAATAACACTTTTAAATAGTTGAACTATGAATATGTGCAATTCGACGTTGAACTGGAGATATTATTTCAACATCATTTAATCTGATTCATCTCAGGGAAGATGAAGGAGGCATTTTAGTGGCCATAGAAATTGTTGACTGAAATTCTAATAAGTCTGGGAGCAAATGAATAAAACATTGTCCCACAACAGAGGACCAGAGCTTAAGCATCTCTGAAGCACCCAGGAGGGGGTACTCAGCCCAAGGCAGGTGTGTGCCCACTTCTCTTTTCCATCATTTATGTCCGCAGGAGCCAGGCTCAGGGCAAGTGTGATTCCGGTCTCAGCACAGGTGACTGCACTGTACCTGCTGCTCCCCACTCTTTCCCCCTCGCTATCCCCTCAGCTCCATGAGTGCAAGGCCTTGCATTGGGAGCTTCTAGGTCAGTGCCTTTGGGTGAATTGTAACTGCTGATGCCCAGTGCTGCCAAGTGCAGACCTCTGCCATCATCCATGTTCGTCATGACGTGCTTCGCCAGCCTGCAGGTCCACTCGGACCAAGCCCCACTCGCCCGGCAACCATCATAAAATAAACCACCCATGTGCATGTTGGACTTTCGCCAACCCTAGAAGAGCACTTCCTGATAAATCCTGGGAAATATTCAAGAACATTCTAAAGGGGCAAAGAAAAGGTTCCCTGGCTAAGAAAGTGTGTGAAACCCTGGGTTGAATTCAGTGAAATGTTTCTTTATGGGAGACTTCTTGGAGCCTTTAACATGCTGCTGTGATAAGTGCAGGGATTCTCTTGGAAAGACATACAGCATTCAGCTTTTCTGTCTTGGTTTGGGTTCCCTTGGACCCTGGGACAAAGATTTAGCATCAGTAATTTATTTTGGATGTGATCCCAGGAAACACTGGTAGCAGTGGAGAAGTGAAACAGGAAAGAGAAGGCAGGCAATAAGCAGGTTTTATTAAGCAAGTTACCTGTTATGGACTGAATGTGTGTATCCCCTTAAAATTCATATTTTGAAGCCCTAATCCCCCAGAGTGGCTGTATTTGAGCACAGAGCCTTTGCAGAAGGAATTAAGGTTAACTGAACTCCTAAGAATGGGCCCTGACCTGATTGATTAGTGTCCCCGTAAGAGGAGACACCAGAAACTTGTAAGGACTTAGTGAAGTGGCCATCTGCAAGACAAAGAGAGGATTCTCAGCAGACACTGAACTCTGCCAGCATCTTGGTCTTGGACTTCTAACCTCCAGAGCTGTGAGAAAATACATTTCTATTGTTTCAGCCACCTGGCCGTGGCATTTTGCTATGGCAGCCGGAGCTGACTAAGACATTCACTGTGAGTAACGAGGAAGAGGAAAACACACCAGGGACTTGTTTAACCACAAGGAAACAAACTGGAGGCCTGCATTGGAAATCTCCACACAATAGTAGGATATACAGCAAGCTTAAACATGCCGGAGAGCTTGGCATACCTGGAGCTGAGTGGGCAGTTCCATGTCGTCAGAGCAATTTACATGTCAAGTGGGCTGCAGTGGCTTCTTCAATCTGAAAAGATTATGCCAATTTTTTAGTCCAGGTAACTGTGACTCAGAGAAGACAGAGGGAGCTGGGGTATTTATATACAAATGCCCGTGAGTCACTGACAGACAGCTCCTTTAAGGGCATACATTTTCTGGCATCTCCAACCTGGAATATGGGTGGCAAAGCAGACTCTAGATCAGAGAAAGTCCTCAGGTGAGAGAAGCAGGTGCTGGTTGCTGGGAATTGCCTGGTGTGCCCAGAGGGGCAAGGGGGCCAGCCCCAGGCTTCGACAGCACCTGTTCCTCTTCTCAAGCGTGTCTTCGCAGCTTGTGAAACAGTAACGTTTTTTGCACCACAGTTTAGAAAACCCTGTTCTAGACCAATTTCAGGCCCTCCAGGAGAGCTTGGCTTCCTGTCAGAATTCTGTCTGTCTGCTCGTATTTGGTTGTATTCGTCTGCAAGGACTAACATCACAAAGTATCCCAGACTGGGTGGCTGAAATGACAGAAATGTATTTTTCTTACAATCCTGGAGGCTACACGTCCAAGATCAAGGCACCAGCAGAGTTGGTTCTTTCTGAGGCCCCTTCCTTGGTTTGTAGATGGCCATCTTCTCCCTGCCTTCAGTTGGCCTTCCCTCTTTCTCCGTGTGTCTGGGTCCTGATTTCCTTTTCTTCTAAGGATGCCAATCAGATTAGATTAATGCCCCATCCCAAAGACCTCATTTTAACTTAATCACCACTTTAAAGGCCTTATCTCCAATTACAGTCACATTCTCAGGTCCTGGGGGTTAGGACTTCCATACGTGAAGTTTGGAGGGACACGATTCAGGCCATAATACCATCTGTAATTCTGCTGACATCAAGGCGGTCACTTGAGAAAGACAAAAGCTCTCTGAAGTGAGCAGGATTTCTCTCAGGTTTGATCCCACAAATTAGCATGTCTGAAAGAACATGATGCTTTGAGGGGAGCTCTTCGGTCATGGTGGAAACGGGCTGAGGCCCACCCGGCATTGCCCAGGGATTCTCTCGGCCATTGGACATTGCGTGTTTCAGACTCACTGGGAAGACCAGCCCAGTGGTCTGAGGCATGCTGCAGGCGATCTCACCCCTACCATGCAACACTCAATTCTCCTTACTTCCGATTCCAATTCTATTATCCATTGGTCAGAAATCAGGCTGTCCTACTCACCAGGCAGTGTTCTAGGCACTGGACATGCAGCAATGGAGCAAAGAGAGCTAGTGTTGTGGGGACGAGAGAGATGAACAGCAAGGTAAAGAAACCGTCACCTAGCATGTCAGTGGTGGTAAGTGCTAAGGAGAGAAATAAAGCAGAAAGAGCATAGTGTAGACAGGGTGGCTGAGGCCTCGCTGAAAATTTGACATTTGAGGAAAAACTCAAGGGAGGTGGGCAGTCAGGGGGCATCTGGGGAAGAGCCTGGTGCCACAGAGTGACAGGAGGCCTGGATGGTTACGGACAGCATGAGGACTTGGGGTGAGACTAGACGACACTGAGGGTTTTGGGGAGGAGGAACAGGGTCTCTCTAAAGACAGGCTGACAGGGGTGAGAGCAGATGGAGGAAGCCAGCTGGGGAGCTCCTGAGGTCATCCAGGTGTGGGATGGCGATCATTGGATCAAGGTGGTGGCAGGAAAGGTGGTGGGAAGTGGGATTCCTTTTTCCTTTCTGAGATTTTTACTTGATTACTTAAGAGTTGATTCATTGAATTTATCTCCTACAATATTCTTTTTTTTAAAATACACTTTGTTTTTTAGAGCAGTTTTAGGTTCACAGCAAAATTGAGCAGTAAGTACAGAGAGTTCCCATACACATTCTGCCCCCACACATGCACAGCCTCCCCCACTGTCAGCACCCCCACCAGAGGGTACATTTATTACAGTCTATGAACCTATAGCACACATCATTATCACCCAGAGTCCACAGTTTACACTAAGGTTCACTCTTGGAGTTGTACATTCTATGGGTTTGGACAAACGTATAATGATGTGTAACCATCATTACAACATCATACAGAGAAGTTTCACTGCCCTGAAAATCCCCTGTGCTCCACTCTCTCTCCCTCTCCCGGCCCCTGACCCCTGGCAACCACTGACCTTTTTTTTAAAAAAGATTTTTATTGGGGAATTGGGGGGATGGGAACAGCGCTGGGGAATTGGGGAAGGGGAACAGACAAGTTGCTGTCGTTTTGTTCTTTAGTCTAGTTGTGGAGGACGTTGCTTCACTGGCCCAAGTTGGCATCATCATTGCGCTCTTCCCAGGCGAGGCAGATCAATCGCCGGCTTCTGGACAGCCGCTCACTGTGGCTGCTGGCCGCTCACGCTGGCTGCTGGCTACACACGGTAGCCCATGGCAACCCACTGCCACAGGGGCTGCAGCCTTCACGGCAGCCCAGCTCCAGGTTGAGCTGTTGTTCAGCATCTTAGCTGTGGAGGGCAGTGTCACTGGCCCTCATATGTGGGATCCGAACCGGGGCCCTCTGGCGTCCCAAGCCAGCTCTTAACCAATGTGCCACTTGGCCGGCCCCCACTGACCTTTTTATTGTCTCCATATTTCTGCCTTTTCCTGAATGTGATATGGTTAGAAGTAGCCTTTTCACACTGGCTTCTTTTACTTAGCAATATGCATTTACGTTTTCTCCATGTCTTGTCATTTTTTTTTAGTGCTGAATAATATTCCATTGTCTGGATAAACCACAGTTTATTTATCCATTTGGGCTGTTATAAATTCTGGATGTATTTTGATGGTAGAGTCAACAGAATTTCCTGACAGGTTGGGTGTTTTGTGAGCAAACAATCCAAGGTCAAGCTATTTGGCTGGTGCAGCTGAAAGAACAGGATTCACGGGGATCCCGCCTGCACAAGGAGGCAGGGAGATGATGCGCTAACAGTAGCCACGACAATAATCGTAACAACTATTGACAGGCCCTTGGCTCTGGGCCAGGCTGGGACGTATGTGCTGTGTGTTTTGTCCCGGGCCATGCACACACCAGTCCTAGGAGGCACATGCTATGTGCATTCTTATTTTACAAATAGAGAACAGAGTCGAGGTGTTGACTTCCTCAAGGTCACAAAGGTGTGCTCACACCTGGCTCCTGGGACGTAAATCTTCATATGATAGGGGCATTTTGATGGGAACGTATCAGCCTGGTTCATCTAAATCTCCCAAACCAGAGTAAATTTGCAGAGAAATTAATGTCACTACATGAGGCTTCATGGGAGGGCAGCCGGCTGGCCATTTCTCTTGACAACAACACCCAACAGGCTAGCAACATGGGAGTGTTAGAATTCTAACTCCCAGAAAGAGAAGAGCTCCTGGCATGGGGCCTGGCACGCAGTGGGTGCTCCACAAGCACAGCCTGTTGGTGTGGAGAGACGAAGAATGCATCTGCATGCCAAGAAGAAAACTGAGTGTAGCCTGAAACTTTATCTGCATGTTTTCCCTACTCATTTGACAAAAAGTATTAAAACTCTTCTCTGACTCCTCTGAGTGGATGTGAGGTCACCCCATCAGTGGTTCTCAGTGGTTCTCAAGAGCCATCCCTGACCAATCTGGGCTGTGACAGTTCCCGCCCATCTGGTAAATGGGTGTTCTGAGAAAAGTCAGAACAAGGCAGTGAGTGTTCATAAAACCGGATATGTTTCATTTAAAGCACTCTGCTTTTGTTTGAGATATGTCTTTGTGTGTGTGTGCGCTAAAAATGTCCTTTTTGCTATGAAATAATGATGAAAATAGTTATAAGTTTGCTTGCTTAAATAAACTTATTTAGCAAAATAAAAGTTTGGAAACCCCATGTCAGTCTCTCCATTTTGTTGTTGTTGCTGATGCTGCTGAAATTGACCAACCCAAGAAATCCAAATTTCTGGGTATCACTGATCTCACATAATTGGCGTAAACTCAGTTGACTAAAGCAATCAGAAATGTGAGCCTCAAATGTAGAATGATCAAGCGTCAGGACTGCTGAACTTTATTACCAAGCAAAGCACATGTTAAATACCCACCCACATAATACCCTGGGGTAGGTGAGCATCATCCAGAAATAAAACACAGAACTAACCATTCTTCATTGTCATCGAGGCTACTGTCAGAGCTCTAGTCACACGGCACCCTGTGTACATACCTTGCAGAATTTGGGGTATAAATTCAGTGTCCCCAGACTCTTTGTGTTGCTGAAGGAGTTGAACAGAGGGGACAATACATATGTCCTACACAAGCCAAGGACAGGACATCGAGCCAGCATCCCAGAACCCGGTTATTCTTTCCTCTCCTCGCCTCCCATGTCCCGTTTCACTCACCAGAATTTTAAGTCAGGATTTTAAGAGGCAAGGGACGGAGAGCACACTGAGTAATAATGTTCTGGTTAAAACTGATTGATTACAATTGCTGCCTAATTGTAAATACTCAGCAGACAGAGTAAAAGAAAATTTGAATGCAAAGTAGTACATGAGCAAAATATGGATTCTTCTACTTCTAGCCACTCTTAGACTCTCCGTCTATTTCTTTTTTTTTTTTTCTTTTTTTCAGCCTCCGCCATCGCTGGCGACCCATGGCAGCCCAGCTCCAGGTTGAGCTGTTGTGGGATCCGAACCGGGGCCCTCTGGCATCCCAAGCCAGTTCTTAACCATCGTGCCACTCGGCCAGCCCTATTTCTTCTTTTAAAGGAAGTGCATCCATGTGAGGGCATCAAAAATTTGAAGCAATTATTCATCCTTTGGGACATACCGAATAGAAACACATACATGTGAGTATCACATGACACGTACAAGGATTTCATCATTTTTTTGTTGTTGTTTTTTTCTGTCTCCATTTGTTTTACTATTTATTATTAGTTTCAGGTGTACAAAATAACATAATAATTAGACATTTACATGCCTCACAAAATGATAACTCCAACAAGTCTACTACCCATCTGACACCATACATAGCTATTACAATACCCTCCAGCATCTGGTGACTATATATTGTCAACTATAATTAACATATTAGTATTAATATACTAATATATATTAATTAATATATATTAATTATAGTTGACATTCAATATTATTTTATATTAGTTTCAGGTGTAGGTTTCATTGTGGTTTTATTCACAATAGCCAAACCAGAGGACAACCCAATGTTGATCAATAAGAGGATGGATGGAAAAAACTGTGGCATATTCTACAATAGAATACTACACAGCAGTGAAAAAGTGCTCCATGCAGCACCTAACTAAATCCCACAGAAATAATGGTGAGTGAAAGAAGGCAGACACAGAAGTACACATGGTTCCATTCGTGTACAGTTAAAAAACAGGCTACCCTAATCCATGGTGTTGGAATATAAAATGGTGGTTTCCTTCTCCCTGTGGGGACAATAACTGGGAGGGGGCAAGAGGAAGGCGTTGGTGTGCTGGTAACATTCCACTTCTCAGAAGCGTTAGATTCACTTAGTATCTCTCCATCATACTGTACACTTGTGAAATAGGCACTTTCTGTATGTAGGCTATTCTGCAATAAAATTTACTGTAAGATAAAGAAATAAATCAAGTTAAACTTGGAGTCATGACACTTGGCTAAGCAGAAGACAGCATGGTTAACCTGGTCCGGATTAGTGCCCCAGTTACTCAAATATAGAGAAATTGACTAGTAATCATCAATACAAGCAGGAAAGAAGTGGACTAGTAACATTTCAACATCGACACCATGGACTCCCTACAGTACTGGCTTGGGTTCTGACTCGGTCCAGTCCATGATCTGGGACAGCCCCACGAGTTACAAGTTCAATGACAAAGAAGCCTTAGTAGGTGCAGGTACAGGGTGAAGTTGAAGTTGGCGTGTAGATTAAGAAGGGCATACAGACTTTCTGTCACCAAACAGTAATTATTAGCTTGGGTTATAAAAATGCCAGGCCATGCTCAAAGCTTTACAATTTTTTACCAAAGTTATAAAAAAAAAGAGACAAAATAAGTGACGAGAAGGCAGAAAATGTCACATACTGAGAACATCTGCTACAGTGTCCTGTAATGGGAGGCGAATACGCTGAGAAGCAGCCTTGCAGACACCTGCTTCATGGCCTGCGTTACAGAAGCTGTGCAAACGCTCCTTTCTGACGACTGCATTTTAAGCTTCAGAGGACACCTGGTATCTCACTGCCTGACATTCCACCTCACTCTCCCTCTAGGGAAATGCCCATTTGGTGAAGTTCAGATGGAAACGCCACTGCGGGACCCTACACACAATCCAGGCCTGGCCAACCAGTTCATCCCACCCTATTAGCCCTATGGTTGGTTTAGAGCTGGTAACACACCAGGCTGGCCCGTTTCCTGTGGGAATTCCTGTCGCCAGCTGGGAAAATGGTCTCAGCATGCAGGTCAGGGGCTGCCTGCGGCCGCCTTTACAGCTGCATGGGAAATGTTTGTCTAGGAGAGGACAGTCTGGGGCCAGCAAACCCAGAGAAGCAAAGATAAGAAATAAGAACAGGGTTGGGACTGACCGACCTTGGCACCCAGATAGAATCGTGTTCCTGCCACTTCTCCGTGAACCACTCCAGGGCCTTTCCCAGCCACGCCAGACAGCAACAACCATTTTTGCTTAAGCTACTTTGAACTGTATTTCTGCCCTGTGGTAACCAAAGTCTGAACAAATACACCAACAAACACAGAATTAGGAGTACAGTAACGATGTACTCCTAAAAAAAAAAGCTGTCCTTTTTTTTGTTAGCAGTAATCATTCAAGGGCAAAGGGTCACTGAGCAGAATTGCGAGTGCAGAGCTGGCTGATTTTCTTGTCTCTTCCTTGAGCCCATTCCAGGCTTCACTGCAGAAACACACATACCTCTGCCACCCACCACATTCCTCCCCTCTTTCCCAGCCCTCGGCTCTTTCTTTTTTCTTATTTCCCAAACGTATTAAAGAGGGAATAAACTCCACTACTGGAAGAGCCGAGGTCAGGGCCTGTGTCAGTGTTGTTGACCAAGAGAGTGTCTGGCTGGCGCTGTGCCTTTGCTTTCTCTAAACTGCCCTGCCCATGCAGGTTCCTAAAATTTTGGCTGGTAGTTTGAACTGCAGCATACTGAAACTTCTGTGTGCATTTTAAACACTTATTTTTCATGACTCCATTCTAAAAATGCTTTGATTCATCACATAGCAATTGAGAGGAAGATATGCATCCCTTTATTTATAGCATTTGCTACCTGGTGTTATTGTGGCTTCATGTGTCTGTCACCACCACACCATACATGCCTGTGAGTAGAGAGACCACGTCTTACAGAATTGGTACGCCCAGCCCTTAGCATGGTTCTCCGCAGGTACAGGTGTCTGATGACCTCCACCAGGTACAAGTGATCCTTAAAACGCCATGGAACCTTGCTCCTCAAAGAGTGGTCCACGGACCAGCAGTGTTATGATCACTGGGAGAGAAGGCTGCAAATGCAGAGTCTGGGCCCTATCCCAGAATCACTGATTTGTAGTTGAGAACTCTGGCAGAGATCTCGCAGAGGCTGGAGGTGACTGATGGGAGAAGGGGAGGAGAAGAGAGAAGGGGTCGATGTCAAGGGTGGGTGAGCTTGCAAGGCTGGGTTAAGAAATGACAGTGAGCACCAGGGGAGGCCACGGGCGGGGCAGAGGATGATGGAAGGAGTTCTAAGGTCCCATGTCCCGGAGACCATCTCTATTCGTACAAGAGCCCCTCAGTGAGTGCGAAGACAGGTAGTTGGGAAAACCTTCACTGCTGACAGAGAAAGACCAGAATATCATACTTTTTCCTTCTCCCATCTTTAAATTGGGAGATCATCTTTAAACTTAAGATCTATTAGATGCTCTGATTTTTGTATCTGGAGGTGACATAGGCTCATCACAGCACCCGGCTATCAGGTTCTTAATCTTTGAACCTATTGATGTGTTAAAATGGAAAAAAAATAATAATAACACTGCCATTTCAGTACCTAAATGAATTGGGTTTTGGTCGGCATCTGCAGGAACTCAGTAAATGATTTCCATTTGAAAACTCCGCCCGAGGAGCACCGAATAAGTACAATTTGATGATGCTAACGATGATTCACACAGCAGTACCGTACATCCAGTTAAGCAAATGTGCTCCCGGAACGGTAATAATGAACCAGGTCCAGAGCACACGGAAGGAAGGGGACCCTTTGGGATCGGGATGTAGGGTGGTTAAGGGTAATTCTAAAAGAGCGGGCGGAGCATGTTGCTGCTTTAAAGATCCACGTCCCTAACCTGCTCACCCCACATCCCTGCTGCTAATCCTGAATGTCATGCTAAGCAATTCTTTTGACCGCGAATATAGCAGTTTAGGGAGAGGCGGGGAGAAGCGACCGCCGGGCACTGGGACTCCCCCGGGAGACCTCAGGAATGAAATGGGTCACGGGGCTCCCAGGCAGCCCTCCCCCGCCCCGCCCGGGTGCAAACCCAGGACGGCCAGCTGGGGTGCGATGCTGAGCGGCAGGCAGGGAGGGTGACTGTGCACTTCTCAGCCTCCAGGTTCTCGCTCTCTCACTGAGCCCAGGCGGACCCCGCCTGCCCCGGCCCCAGCGCAGCCCCGACCCGTGGGGACGCGCGCCGGCCTCCCAGGGCTCCCGTGTGCGAGCGCGCGCGGGGCGGGCGCGGGGCGGGCGCGGGGCC
>NW_017731510.1:3096195-3107850 GCF_001890085.2 Hipposideros armiger | reverse complement strand
GCCCGCCGCTCACCTGGCGCCCGCCGCTCACCTGGCGCCGAGCGCGCCCCCATCCTCCCGGCCCCTCCGCGCGGCCGCCGCCCCTCGCCGCGCTGGCCCCCGCGCCCACCTGCGACACGAAGAGCCGCGCGCTTCGGACGCACCGGAGGAGCCTCCTCGGCCTGCGCGCGCCAAGGTGACCCCCCCCCGATGACCCCTGCTCCCGCGGGCCGCGGGTCCCGGCGCCCTGTCGGTCCCCCTCCTTCCGCCGGCCGTCCCCGCCGCCAGGGGAGCGGCGGCAGTGCCTGAGCATCAGTCTGTCTGTCTGTCTGTCCGTCCGTCCGTCTCCACACCTCCATCGCCCACACCCGCCTTTCGTGGCTCTGCCCCGACTTCCCGTGTACACCGGGCAGGTCTGGAGCCCTCTTTGTTCTGGCTGGGGGTGTGCACGCGCGCCGGGGATTCTTTTGGAGGGTGGGAGCTGGGTGGAAACGCGCGATTTAAATATTCCAACGGGGATGGCGGCCCGGCTCGCGACTTGCGGCTGCCGCGTGGTGTGCTCGCAGCAGCCAGATGTCAAGCAGCTGTCCGTTCCTGGCACGCAAGATGAGATGCTGGAGCGTGTGTTGCCCGCACTTGAGCAAACAGACGGCGCTGCTCCCCGTGTGCCTGCCTCCCTCGCGACCGTGGTTTGAAGTCCTTTCCTGTGCTTTTCCCCAGCGCCACACGACATTTTTTGTGTGGGGGGTTTTAAACCGTGGAGACTTTTGGTTTTTGCTTTATTTCATAACAGTTTATAATTCACGAAGCTTGTGGCACTTGATAGCAGTATTTGAGTAGGGGCTGGCTTTCTGTTTGTGTGGTTTTGCATGATTTTGGATTGTCCCCCTGCTGTGTCTACACATTAAAAAGCCTGTCTTTTCGTTGAAGAGGACAGGGGTTAAAATGAATGAAGACCTGAAGGCGAATTTAAGCGGCTCGCCTCGGGACTCAGATGCCGGCGCTGTTGCGGAGAACGTCTCGGCTGCTGTCTCCTCCCAGTTTCCTGAGCCAGACCCAGAGCTGGTTGTCAACCCCTGGGACATTGTCTTGTGTACCTCAGGAACCCTCATCTCCTGTGAAAATGCCATCGTGGTCCTTATCATCTTCCACAATCCCAGCCTGCGAGCACCCATGTTCCTGCTGATAGGCAGCCTGGCTCTGGCAGACCTGCTGGCTGGCATTGGACTCATCATCAATTTTGTTTTTGCTTACCTGCTTCAGTCAGAAGCCACCAAGCTGGTCACCATAGGACTCATTGTCGCCTCTTTCTCTGCCTCTGTCTGCAGCTTGCTGGCCATTACGGTGGACCGCTACCTTTCCCTGTATTACGCTCTGACTTACCATTCCGAGAGGACGGTCACGTTTACCTATGTCATGCTTATCATGCTCTGGGGGACCTCCATCTGCCTGGGACTGCTGCCTGTCATGGGCTGGAACTGCCTCAGGGACGAGTCCACCTGCAGCGTGGTCAGACCTCTCACCAAGAACAACGCTGCCATCCTCTCCATCTCCTTCCTCTTCATGTTTGCGCTCATGCTTCAGCTCTACATCCAGATCTGTAAGATTGTGATGAGGCACGCCCACCAGATAGCCCTGCAGCACCACTTCCTGGCCACCTCGCACTACGTGACCACTCAGAAAGGGGTCTCGACCCTGGCCATCATCCTGGGCACTTTTGCTGCTTGCTGGATGCCTTTCACCCTCTATTCCTTGATAGCTGATTACACCTATCCCTCCATCTACACCTATGCCACCCTCCTGCCCGCCACCTACAATTCCATCATCAACCCTGTCATATATGCTTTCAGAAACCAAGAGATCCAGAAAGCCCTCTGCCTCATTTGCTGTGGCTGCATCCCCTCCAGTCTCTCTCAGAGAGCGCGGTCACCCAGCGATGTGTAGCGGCACCCCACTTACAGGATACACACACTCAATGCTGCATTTACCAAGCACTTCCACTGCCTGGCCAATGGCTGAGATGGTTTCCTTAAATTCTTTACATTGGATTCTCTCTCCAGCCCCAGGAGCACTTAGCATTCATGAAGCATTCATTTAGATGAGTTAAGTGATTGAAGTGAAAATAATGTTACACCCTTTGAAAACAATTGTTGAGTTTATTGCTCAATATTATTTTGTTTTGTTTAGGGGTGGGGGGTTTTCTATTCTATTTGGAGGGTTGGTGGTGGGTGGGAAAGGAAGGTATATGGCATGGCCATGATGTTATTAAAAGGTAGACTGGTCCCAGAATTTTTACCTGGACTTTAAAACTGAGTTATTGAGGAAAATGGAGAAGTTACTTTTTCCAGACTTCTTAAATGTCAAAGTAGATTTTCAATGCTGCATGTTTCTAATGGAATACAATCTCTTTCAAGCCCATGAAACTATTTTACATGATTACATTTGAAAGGGACCTGATTTTGTTAACATGAACTCAGTAATAAGTTCCAACACCGAAACCATGAACCCATTCTTACTCATTCTTTCTTTACTTTCAGCAATTACTGTTCACAAAAATTACTCTGGTATTTCTATGAATGTTGTAACTCTTTCTGCATGGTTGCCTGTGTTAGCTAGACCACTGGTTTCAAATGTTGCCATGTAAATCCACAATCAAATGAGTCATTTTTCAATACAGGTTTTTACTATGTCCTTCTAAAGTGAATCATGACATTTAAAAAAAATTAAATATGAAGTAGAATTGAGTAGATCCACCATTGTCATTTCTTAAGCTACAGTCTGACTGTTTATAGGGAAAAAAATAATAACATCTTTTGAAAGTATTTAGATTAAATTTATTTTAGTATATTCTGAAAAATAAATCAATGTAAAACATTCATGAAATATGGAAAACATCATTTTTCCTATCTCTGTCTATCTAGCATTGTATTAATAGTTATTCCTGACTGAGACAAATAGAAGTAAATATTGTAGACCAAGTACTCCTGGTTCATATTGTCTGTGGTGTAAAAGCATTTGAAACAGGTGGTCTCCTATTTTAATGATTAAGTTTGTGAGTGCATAACACACATATCTGACTGTGATGTATCACGTTAGTTCAAAAGTGGAGTGACCATGTGGCTGTTCATAAAAAACTTCAGTTTGAACTCCTTTTCTTTCCTCTCACAAAAATACCTTAAATGCAATAAAAACTGTATTGATTGTTTTCAGAGAGCAAGGATTTAGTGAGGAAATTACACAGAAGAATTTGTTTTAAACGTATTGTAAAATCATTGTGTCTGAGCATCATTTCTGTTAGCACAGGCAGGCGTTTTGAACACAGACATCTTCCCTCCATGGGCAGTGGATTTATAACCAGTGGAAGAATGTCTGTACAGCCCCTGGGCTTAGCCCATTCAGATGGTGACAAGACCAGTAGTTCGGGGTCCCTGAGGCATCATTTGTGATAAATTAACCTCACTGGTTTGTCCCCAGTGTTATGCCCATGGTGGTGTCAGGATCGTTGTGGCAGCCTGCCTGCTATTTTCATCTTTCCAAAGCCCCTTCTAAAGTAACACAAGTATGAATAAGCCCTCTTCTCAAACCTGTGTCTCCTTTCTTAGGTTACTTGTTGAAGCAGGAGACAGATTAAAATATTTCAGAAGTGGAAAAGGATTTTCAGTGCATATTATCAATCTAATCAAGCTGATGCCTTGAAAGAATTTCTTCAACATGCAATTGAGTTGGTAGATTGAATATGATGAATCTGTTTGTTTTTGATCACTCAAAGTCAGTAGTAGCATTCCATGGGAGAAATGGCTAAGGTAAGTTGGTTTTGTCATGGGCTGGGAAATATCCATCATGAGGTTGGAAAGCAATAAATGACGTTTTTGTAGAAATGGTGGTTCCATTTGCATATCTCTCATAGTAAAAATCATGATGATAATAATATGTGCTTTTTTCCAGAACATTTTGTGTGTTATGTCCTCATGCTGGGCACTTTACCTGCTCTGTTTCTTATTCACAAAAACACACTTTTACAGATAAGACGAATAAGGCTAAAAGAGGCTGAGGAATGGGCCTGAGGCCACTTCAGGAGTAGAGCCAGGAAGTGCACTCAGGTTTTGCAAAGTCGATGTCTGTCTGCTCCCAGGCACCAGTTGCCTTGATCCCTCACTGTCGGTGAGGGTGGAGGGATATGATTCATAACATGTTACTGTCACTACGTTTTAGTTCTGCAATTAAGACATGAAGCTTGCCATTTGAAATGACATGTGATGTGACTATCAATGCTTAATGAGGAAGAGGATGCTAAAAACAGACAGACCTTTTAAATGTCAAAGTAGATCTTCAGTGCTGCATTTATCTAACAGATAAATACAGCCTCTTTCAAGCCAATGAAACTTATTTTACGTGATTACGTTTGAAGGGGACCTGATTTTGTTAACATGAACTCAGTTATAAATTACCAACACTGAAGCTATGAGACCATTCTCCATTCTTATTCACTCATTCATTCATTCATTCATTTTTTTATTGTTAGTTTCAGGTGTACTAAACAATGTAATAGTTATATATTGGGGGAAGAGGCTATTACTTTGTGAGGGGTGAAATGTATAACCATTCTTTCTTTATTTGCATCCTCTTTAGGTCTGTTTTTAACATCCTCTTCTTCACTAAGCATTTCCCCCTTTTGGGACCAAGGCCAATCCCCAGAGGCACTGTGCAATATTTTAGTGCAAAGAGGTGAGGGTACTGTTATTACCAGATATTTGTCCTTCATTTATTATTTTAAACTATATTACACACACCACTATGCAACAGGCTTATAAGTACTAGTTAAATGGTTACTTTTGACCCCAGTTTTTAGAACATCCGATTTCAGCTAAGATTTTCCAATTTCACTGTAACATGTCCTTACTGTTTGCTTTAAATTGTGAAGATTTTTGGATGTTTATGTAAAGCTTGTTTGTTTCTATGGGGTTAAATATTAAGAAACGTGCATGTATACATGTGTACATGTTTATATATGTGTGTATACATATATATGCACATATAGATTCAATAACATTAACTTTGCAGCAGGACTAAATATATAATGGACAACAGTGATATTTTCAACAGCCCTGAGGTAGCAGGTACTCTTTTAAACCATGTGATTACAAATTTTAGCTACCAAGGAATTTGTATTATTTCCAGTGAGGCAGTTATCCTTGTAACTAGGACAATTGAATTACTGTGCCTGAACCTTAGTGGAGGCTAATTATCTAGGTTGTGGCTATCTAGCATTTGGTTTCCTTTTATCCCTATAACTCTGTTTCTTTGTATGAGTCATGGTAAAGGGGGCTGTCTTCCCTTCTGGTACCTGGAGGCGGAGCGGGGTGGAGGGCGGAGGCAGAGCACCTGCCTCCCAGCAAGCCTACATCCAAGAACCAAGTTCAGGAAGGGAGAAGTCCTGGGTGACCTTATATGCAGGAATGGTCTAAGAGTCCCCCAGAATTTAAAGCAGGATTTAAACAAGTTTAAATGAAGATGAATGAGAAATAAAGATATTTAGTGCCAATAAAAGTATCTTGGAGACTTCTTAAACTTTTTTTTAAAGAAATGCTCAGTCCATTAAAACAATGATTGACTTATTATTGGCTTTATATAGAGAGAGTTATATATCATATGATATTAGGATGACTTACCATTTCAAACTTAAAATACAAATTAAATAAGTGACTACTATGGCGTTATATTTGAATAATGCCTATGTTTCCCCTTTGATTATATGCCTGGCATAATAAAGGAACAGATAGCCTTCTTGTCCCCTTTAAAAATTTTAATGATTTTTGGATGGTTTGATATCTGATTGGAATCTTAAAATTTGGTTGGAACTTTTAGAATCACCAAATGTAATTTATATACATTAAGGGAGTATAAACATTGTTTGAATTAGCTGACAGATCTCCTGTCATCTAGAAAACAATGCAGAAAAAATATTGGTGATTTTGACTAAGGATCCTCACATTTTAAATATTTAAAAGGCATACAAATCACCTAAGAATCTTATTAAAATGCAGATTGTGTTTCAAGAGTTCTGGGGCATCAATGCATTTCTAACAAGCTCCCAGGGGATTCTGATGGTGGTGGTCTGTGGACAACACTAGGAGTGGCAAGGATGACGGTCACACCTTCAACATTCTGAAAAAAAGAAATATATCTGTAATATATTAACCTCTGACAAAAATAAACACTTTAAAATGTATGTTTTACATATACAAATATATATATCTTATACATATAAATATAACATGTATTTTACTTATATGAATATATATATTTAAGTGTTTATTCTTGTCAGAAGTTAATAGATAAGTAGTCTGTGTTCCATGGGAATGAACTTTGAACTTTCCCCAGAATTTCCCAGTATGTAGTAAGGATCTATAAATATGTTTTTCCCATGTTAATGTTCTCACTTTTTAAAGTTCTAATTACCATTATCTTAAGGTAATTCTTTCAGAAACTATACAATGTGTTTCTATATGTGTGTATGAGTATACTAGCAACAAAGATTTCACCTTCATTTTTTCAAGGACAAATTTCTCGGTGGCAACTGTGGTTTGTACCTGGGGGAGCAGCGTGTGCTTACATGAATTCATCTTGAGATAATTGAGGTGAAAACTTTTGTTCTCTGTGTTCTGAAATTTAACTGAACTCATCCTAAAGCAATATTTTTCTGACTAGGTACATCAGAGAAATTAAAAAATATCTCACTTTGATTTTGACATCTGTAATCTTTTGTGATTTTTCAGCAGCAAAAATACTCTAATAGTTACAGTGGTCATTACATCTACTGGGCTTCTTTTCTGCCCAAGGAGGTGAGCACATTTTTTTATTCAATAGAAGTATGTTAAAATACATAGTTGAAATAGATTTTAATATATAACTTAAATATCTACATAGTATAAAATATGCAGAAGAAATTACAGAAGAAGTCCCAGACATTTTTAATCATAAAAATTCAAATAGCAACATTAAGCACCAGTGAACAAACTTTCAATTGAAAATAAGTTTGGAGCAGAAATGAAAATATTTACTAGGGCACAGATTTCCCTGGTAGTCGACTATTTCAATATTTTAAAAAGTAAAAGAACATTATATTGGCATTCTCTGAAAAGCTTGAATTTGTGTTTCTCACCAGACAGCATACTTTGAATCTATGGCACTTATTTGGGTTGGTGAAAATATCATAAAGTTTTCATATGAGGGGGGATGATGGCCTGTCTTTCACAGACATCATGGTTACAGGGCTAAAACCTAAGGGAAATTTGATCTAACTACATCCTTGCTTCTTCCAGGATCCTTTGGAACTCTAAGCAAATGTATTCTTGGATACTATAGAATCTAAGAATTGGGAGCAAACTTATGGAGTGGAACTTTCTATATCAAATCTAAATCATCTAAGTCAAGATATCTTTGAAACTAAAGTTCTACACCTTCCCTCCATGCTCAGCAGTGTTTTAATATTCCTAATCCCAGTCTTTCTTATTACACGCTAATTCTATTTGTCTTGAGCCAGCCCCTGGAGATACAGAGAATGCCCTAGTCACAGTCAACATTTATGTCTTGCAAATATTGATTAAACCATATTATTGTTCTTTTCTTTTTCAAATAAAATTATCTTAATTCCTTAAATTATATTTTTCTGATTTATTTTATTTTATATCCTTGTGATCATTTCCCTGAACCTTTCCCACATATCATCTATCATTTCTCTGCAACCTCTTCAAATCTAGTAATAAAAACTGGGATACAATAACATGCTAGATGTAGCACCACCCACAGCAGAATGATTGATGGCCCTCTGCCTCAGCTTGGCATGTAGCAATGGGCCTTGCACTTGTTGCTGTTTTTGAAGTTATTTCTTAATTTGTCAAGCTTGATTGAACTTCTGCCCCTTCCATTAAGACGGTACCACTGTCATCTATCATGACATATGGCAGATGACAGTGAGATGACACATGACAGTTTGATATAAAGAATTCAGTGAGAGGGGAAAAGTCCAATTAGACTTGTCATCATGGAGAGATGATGTTCGTTTTCCCAGTCTGTTCCTTTTCCTGTGTGTGTCCTATCTGTGAGCTTTCCAGAATACTCCCCTGTCAAGTCAGCCATCCAACCATGCATCGTCAGTCTAGCTACACCCACCATATTGTCATGTGATTTGCACACACACACACACACACACACACACACACACACACACAGAAGAATGCTTATATACAGCTACACTCTTCCCTTCTATCTCACTGTACCTACTTGCATTTTCATCTCCCAATACCCAGATCTAAAGTCTTCAGCGAGGAAGTCTGGAGAACTAGGGCCTCGCTGGCAGTGGATTGAGTGTCTGACCTTCAGGCTAGCTCTGTGGTGTCCCATAGGTGAGGCTGAGCGAGCCAAAGTCAGGACAAAAACATGTAATTGCATCCTGAGTGCACTTCCTGGGATACAGGTGGGTTGACGTCTCACCCCACGCTTCCACTCACCTCAGGATCCTGTGATTTA
Source organism: Hipposideros armiger (assembly GCF_001890085.2). NCBI lineage: Eukaryota > Metazoa > Chordata > Mammalia > Chiroptera > Hipposideridae > Hipposideros > Hipposideros armiger. Next base: position 3,099,342 of record NW_017731510.1, on the reverse strand, counting down.
CAGCCCAGAAAGATCAGGAAATAAGAGCAATAGTCAGATTTTCAGCAGGACTTTTCTGAATCTTAGGGACTGACTTGGGGCTAGGGCTGAGTTGCACATGTTAACACTTGTCAGAGAAGGATGTCATTTTCATGAGTGCTCTTTATCCTTTCAGATCACTAAATTCATCTGGTTACTTTTCTTTAGGGATGTTGGAAGCTATGAGAACATAACCTATTTCAAATGTGCAAAAAATTTGCATTATTAAAGATACAGGATCTAGTGTAAGAAGCTGCAAACCTCACAATAACAGGCACAGAGGGTCCCTTTGAATAGGCTTTAGGACGGAAGCTGCTGCTCTCCTAGCCCAGTAACCAAATATTTTCAGATATGGCTGCATTTTCACTTGATGATTTGGGATGTCTTCAAGTGAAAATCTGGATATTTCTGAAACAGCTTAATCCAGAGGTTATGAGTACAGTAACTGAGAAGACTGGTTGTGCCGCCTCAATCCCAAAACCAGCAGCCACTGCTGAAAGCAGCCAGAAGTGTCCAGCAGACCTCGCTGCCCCTGAATGCTTTCATCCCACATGAAGTCTGTCAAAGGCACAAGCTTCCTCTCCTGCTCCCCCCACCCCACCCCACCCTCAGAGAACTTAACACAAACGAGCCGCACAGGGTGGAAAGCTGAGCTGGCCCGGGCTGCAGGCTGTTCTCGTTCAAAAGCCTTCCCTCTGCATAAGGTACTTGTCTTAGTCCTGGAAAAGTTGACGAGTCCTGACGAATATTTTTACATGGTATATTTCAAAGCTTATTTCACTCTCCCCAGCCTGACTGATAGTATGAAGATCGTTTTGTCAGCTTTTCTGACTTTGTTTTTCATCTAGTTGCGAGCTGGCTCTTATTGACTTATTCCAGGAGGCTCCCCTGGAGGGTGAAGGGGTTTAGAAAAGGAAACCAATCGGCTTCAGGGTCCCACCTCTGCCTGCAGACCGGAGAGAATGGCACGGCTTGAATGAACAACATTGACCATAGATGCCGTGTCTGTTGGAGTACAAATATAATTTAATTTTTTTATAATTTTAAGAGGAAAAGATGTAAACTGACAGTTACACAGTCTTAATAAAGTGATTAGGAACACAGGCCGTGGCCATAGTTTACCTGGGTTCATGTCCCTTCTCTGTCGTTTCCTGTTGGCGGGTTTTGGGAATACTACTTATCCTCTCTGAGCCTCTATGTGCTGGTTCTAGAAAATGAGCCTGACACGGAAATTCTGGCCCAGGCTGACCAGCAGACCCACGGTGTGAACCCAGAATCCTGATGCCTCACCCAGAGCTTCATTCTGGGCCAGATTTTTATTGATGAGGAAAAGCTTGAAGTGAAAAGCCTTGTCTAGTGTTTCCTCCCAAGACTGAATAACATACTGTGACCTGTGAGTACTATTAGAAATTGCTATGATCATTTCAATAATAATTATTGCTCTAAGGGCCATCACTTTCTGGGCACTCACTCTGTTCTAGACACCATTCTAAGGGCTTTATATGTATTACTTACCCATTCTTCACGTCCTCCAAGGTAGATTTGAATGCATAAATTCCAGCCTTCATGGGGGTGTTTACACATGCAAATTGAGAGAAGGCGCAGGCCTCTTCTTCCATACCTGTTAGTCCTGTGCTCTCTGCTTCCTGGGATTTAATTTGCTTTTGGGCCAGAACTCTCCAACAATGTATTAGCTTAATAAACTATGCTGTCTTTCAGAAGCCACTGCATTTTCATTACAGATTGTATGATGTCCAAAATATCAGTACAAAATTTGACTAATATGCTAGTAATTGTGATTTTTTTGTCACACCAGGACTGTCAAGCTTTCAAGAGGGACATGCAAAGGTCCATTAATCTCTTTCTGTCCTGCCAGAAACTGTGTAGCTGGCACCAGACATTACAAGTGTGATTTTCTAGCCTTTTTGTGAAGGGACAGGGAAATCCCACAGGTGGCAGCGTGACAAGCTTGTGGAAATAATGGTACAACTACTATTAAAGGTAGACAACAAATAGCAAAAGTTATTGGGTGATTGTTGTCCCAGCCACTGTACTAGGCAACTGACATAGATTAGGCCTTTCAGACCCAGTGGCACTCAAGCACTTTTATTATCTCCATTTTACAGGTGAGGAGTTTAAGGATTGAGAGACTAAGTAATGTGCCCAAGATCGTCCATCTGTAAGTGGCAGGTGTGTCCAATCCCACTACCTCTTTTTTGCCACTCCACACTCTTCCTCCCCATCTGTCTTGAGAATTAACCTGGGCGTCTGTCTTTGACAGACATGTATCATGTCTACATGATACCTAGGGTAATAGACAGAAGGCAGTGAATCTCAGAATATCTTTGTTGTAAAACCTGTAAATACAAGACTATGCTCTATCACACGCTGGAGAGAGGATCTTTGCCTCTGAGCACAAGTTAAGTGAATTGCACTAAATGTTTGAAAGGGGGTGACTCCACACCCACTTTCACCCTACCATTCTGCTGGGCCAGTGGGGCCCTGGTCCTTTAAATACAAGATTATTTCATGAGTCTCAAAATTTATTTTTGCTAAATGTCTCCTTTTTTATTTCTTTTTAACTTTTTTGGGGAACAGTATGTTTTTTCTCTGATAAGCTCTGAGTCCAGTCACCATTTTCAATCTAGTTTAGGGGGTGCAGCCCACCATAACATGTGGGAGTTGAACCAGCAAACTTCTTGTTAAGAGCACACACTCTAAACAACTGAGCCACCCAGCCACCCTCAATACTTTATAAAAAAGAAATATAGAAGACATTTGAAATTACAGAAGTATAAGTAACCTGAAGAAACTTTCAAAATAGGATAACCAACAAAAACAGGGCTTTTTTTTTTCTTTTTAAGTAGGACCATTGTTTTCTTAGTTCACCTGAAGGAGAAAAGCATACATTGGCTACTTCCCAGTCTGCCAGGTTTACAAGCTTTTTGAGAAAATGGGCTATAGTTTATATTTGATAAAAGATTTAAATGAAAGTGAAGTTCAGCAGTCCATTTCAGTACAGCAATCAGCTGACTCATAGAACTTGAGACCCAAGAATAATAATCCTTACTGCAAGTAACATCTAGTAAAAGTACTCATGGAGACTTTCGGTAAGATGGTGGAATAGAC
>NW_017731510.1:3070721-3089195 GCF_001890085.2 Hipposideros armiger | reverse complement strand
AATGTTGTTGCACTTGATGTTGTCCCACAGGTCTCTAAAACTATTTGCATTGTTTTTTATTCTTTTTTCTTTTTGTTGTTCCAACTGGGTGACTTTGCTATTTTGTCTTTTAAATCACTGATCCAATCCTCTGTTTCATCTAATCTACTGGTGATTCCTTTGAGTGTGTTCTTCTTCATTTCAGTTATTGTATTCTTTAGTTCTAACTTTTTTTTTAATGATTTCTCTATTTCTTTATGTCCTCACTAAGTTCCTTAAACATTCTTATCATCAGTGTTCTAAACTGTCTCTGAATGGTCGGATACCTCTGTTTCATTTAGTTCCATTTCTAGAGGTTTCTTCTGATCTTTTACATGGGACATGTTTCTTTGTTTCTTCATTCTGGCTGTTGGTCTGTGATTGCTTCGATGTGTTAGATAGATCACCTAGAAAAAAAAAGAAATAAAAAGGGGTGGGCCTCTCTGCCCGCTTTTATCTGCAGACTACTTGCTCAGCAATAGAGAGACTCTGGGTGACTCAGAACCCATTGTTGGGGGAAGGGCTCAGTGTGTCATGCTTTGGCCTTCTTCTCAGGCTTGCTGTGAGCTTCCCGCAATTAGCTGCTGTGTGCTCTGGAACTGTGCTCACCATCAAACATCTTCACAGGTTTCTGTGGGCTGCCTGCTGCTGCAAAAAACCCTCTGTGGCCTGCAGAGGTGGGGGCAGGCACCACAGGCTCAGGGTGTCCCTGGCAACACAGCTCTAGGTGGGCGGGGCAGGCCCCCAAGGCACCACGGGATGTGGTCAGTGGTCCCCACCAAGTCAGAGCAGCATGCACTCCTGAATCAGCAACCAGCCGCACAAACTCATCAGCAAAGCCCCAGCTGGATCATGCAGGCACACAGCTCACAGCCCAACTCCCAGGAAAATTCCCAGTCTCAGCCTGTCCCAATCAGCCGCTCGCAGATCAGGCCGAGTAGCCCAACAGCCAATCACCATCCTGGCAACTCTGAACACGCAGTGTGGAGAGCAGGGACCCAAGGTGACTCACGAACTGCTGCATCTCAACGAACAGCCTGTTGTAGCCAGAGTGCACCTGCCAGGCATTTCCCTGGCTATGCAGCACAAGCAGTGCGGAGGGTGGGGATTCAAGGCTGCATGCGTGCAGCATGCACACACACACTCCTGAGCCAATTCCACCAGACCAATGCTGTCTCAGACCTGAGCCTCTGTGGGAGGGCCCAGCCCTGAAAAAATGGTGCCTTCCTGTGCACTACTCATGTGCCAGCTCCACACCAGGGGAACAATGGTCCCAAAACCTCCAACTCCTGTGCCAAAGGCACTCAGTTCAGTCCTTCACCACAGGCTCCTGGGCCCTGCTCACACAGCTACTCCCTCCACCAGGAACCGGGTGAGTGCTCATCAGCAAGCGACTCCGTGTGCTGGCTCCACTGGTTCTCCACATGCCCTCAGCCTCACCGAGTTGAGCACAGAGAGTCCTCACTAATTTCTATTGCCAGCTGTCGTAGACCTCCTCTTCCCGGCAAAGTAACTCTGGGCTGGTGAGCACAGTGTGGGGCCAGAGGGTCTCTTCCCCACCTGGAAAAGCCTCCCCATCACTGAGGTGACCCTCACAGGGTTCTTCCTCTCTCGTCTCCACCCCTCCTACCAGACTCAATGTGGTCTCCTTTTTAAGTTCTTCATTTAGAGGTTCCGTTTGTCTAGTGTTCAGGGGACTTCCAAGGTTGAATATTTTATAAATTATTTGTTATTTTGGTGTGATCCCGGGAGGGAGTTGGCACAGTGTTGGTCTATTCCGCTGTCTTACCGGAAGTCTTCCAAACTTATTTTCAATTGAGATTGTTAGCTGTGGCTTCAAAAGCAATAAACTGGTCATTTTTCTTGTGGTTAGGTTAGAACAGAAACAGTGTGTTTAGTCATGAAGTATCTGTATTCCAAGACTGCTGGGTGAGCTGCGGCCAGACTGCGAGGACCTAAACACAAGTAGGGTAGTCAGGTTTCTCTCTGCTGGGGAGCCATAGCAGGTAAAAGAGTGGCCATCGTCATGAAAACAATCATCTGCAGGTTTGCTCATCAGGTTGCCTGTAACGAGGAATGCATTTTCTTGATTCTAGTCAAATACTTTTATCTGTAAAATTGTGCATTCCCTACATTTCCCTCCATCCCACTGATTTTTGAGGGCTAGAAGGTGGAAAATGCAAAATACTTTATAGGAGTCTTTCACATAATTTTTCAGATGTGGCTTTCCCTAGAGAATTTAATTTGCTTGAATCAGAGCCGGTGACTTCAGCATGAGGTCCACACAGTAGGAGCCCTGCCTCCTCTCATGAAAACACACAGCATCACCTCCTTCATGTGACAGCCACTTTGTCACAGTGATGCTAACTGCGGGTTGATTATATGAAGATTCTGTAATTAACTTTCATAGTGTCTCTTTAAAAATTGTGACACTTTGAAACTTAATCTTTAAAATGTCAAATACTAAAAATGCATTAAATTCTTTCTTCAATGCCCTCAGGTTTCAACTGTGGGTTAAAATCAGTGTCATGTGATTTGCATGATAATTAATGTACTTTATTTTAAGTTTTTAAATGGCACAAGTGATTTCTTTGTCAAATGTCACAAGGGGACTATGGTGTAACTCTCTTGCTAAATTGAAAATGTACAGTTTTCTAGCTCATGTTGCAATAGTTTAGTTAAAAGCAAAACACTTGTCTATGAAGTTCATGTCATTTTATTTATATGTGGTTTGTATGACAAACTTGGCTTTGTAAAACGTTGTATGTCTCTTACTGTTGAATAGGTACATTTGTTGATTGTTTTTAATTAAACTAAGAGTACTCTTTAGAAACAGGAAGTCACCTATGTCTAGGATGCAGAGGGTGACTCTAGAAGTTGAGGTTTAAAAAAAACAAAACCTGTTCAAAGGGTAACAAAATTTCATTGAATTACCATTCTATAGAATGTTGATTAGATTTTTGTATAAACTAAACAATTTTAGAATGTATGAGATCTGAAACTGAAAAAGATTGAGCCAGCGATTAAGCAACAAATAAATAAAATTTACCTGTGTCCCAGGAAATGAATTCTGATTTTTGCTTTTGCAGATTTAGCATGTTTTAGGAATATTTCAATGGTGGCTACATATTGCAGGCTTTCCTCCTGGACTGGGGAGAGCCTGTGGCCTGTCTGCCAGTTCCAGGACGGAGGGTCCCAGCCTTCCTCATCTCTGCAGCCTTTACTAGGGATTCTCCTGGATTTAAGCAGCAGCTCAGACCAGGGATGGTGGGTGTGGACAAAGACCAAGCCCAGCAACACACATCTGTGGGTCGGAATTTGCTGCCACTCGTCCCTCTCTCAGCAACAATGCTTTGGTGCATAGAGTGATTCTCTGCCAGCCTCTCCCTCTGGGTGGTGGTTCTGGCCAGCTCTCCTGTCTCCAGGGTAGAGGACCATGTCAGATGAAAGAAGGCAGACACTGAGTTCAAGCTTGGGCTGAGATGGGTATGTGGGCCAGCACGCTGCCTCATCACCCATCACTGATCTTTTAGTGACCGCTTTGTGACCTGCAAGAGTCAGATTTTAGAGCAATTAGTCCACACCTCCTTCCTCTAACAGATGAGGAAAGATTTCAGGGGAACAAGAATGGAGCAGGAGCCCCCTTTCCTGAGCCTGGTGAATTTGGGGAAGACACAAAGGTGCACCCTAAAAGAGGCTCTCTCTCCTAGCAATTAGAGTGCCCTTTTCTGCCTGGGGTGCAAGGCCTTGCCTTTCCCAGCAAATACTTCTACGGTGGCCACTGGGTCCCAGCCCCACCTCAGAGAAGGCATCAGTTGTCTCCCACCAGAGGGGCAAGGGAAAAAGAAACAGAAGAGAAATCTACTTATCTCTGTTTTGAAACATTTTGCACAAGTTTAGGGTAGAATTATTAGGGCGATTGTAAAATTGTATGCAAAATGAAGGCCGCCCTGACCACATGATAGGTCTCCCTTCCATCAACCAGATAGGTCTCCTCATCCACCAACTAGTGATGGAGGAGTAAGGCCTTTCCCCAAAACAAACCTCATGCCTGTGAGTGTGCCCCTCAGGGGGTACCCATCTCCTTTGGGCTTTTGAATGAGGATGAAGCTAGCTTAGGCCATGTCCTAGATATCGGGTTGGATTTAAGGAATGGTCACCCAGAAAACATCCTAGAGCAAGCAATCCTCTGGAGCTGAAAGCAACTCACAGGGCCATGGAGAGAGTGGAAATACGCACACCACGCGGTCCCCAGACAACCAAGTCAGCCCTTGCTACTTCCCAGCCCTCGTGATCTAGCTGCTGTATGTGGTGGTGCTTCCTCCCACAGCCTGGCAGCGTGGACCTCTCCCTGGGGGTGAAAACTCCCCACAGGGCCATCCTCTCAGCTCACCTCCTTCTCCCCGCACATGGACGCTGAGGTCTTGGTCAGATCCACGTCACCAGGTTTGCTCGGTGCCATACTACCTCAGGCCCACTTCTTGCGAATGGGCCACAGCCCAGATACACCACCTTGCCCCATCCTGTGCTTTTCTTTTTAGACCATCCCGGGTAGAAGTCATGTCCTTGACTGGTTGTAAGATAAATCACCTGGGCCATTTGGAGAGACCTGTTTGAATCCTAGAGCTCTCACTTTCTGTCTCTGTCACCTCAGGCAAATAATTTCAAGTGTCTACACTTGAATGTCCTCATCTGTAAGATGTTACTAAGATCATGGGTATGTACCACATCAGGTATGAGCTCAAGATGTGGAGCTATTTTTGTTATTGCCAATAAAAATTCTCTTGAGTGTCAGCACAAGCAAGTATCCCCTAACCTAAAAAAGTCAGCTGCTATTCTCCAAATGGGTAAACAAAGCCTAGAGAAGGATATGGAAATATTGAAAATCATAGCTTGGGGACATGCAACGGGGTTGGAGCACCTTCCGCCACCCAGTTCAAGGCTCTTTGTCTACTATGGTTCTAAAGGGATAGAGATGTGATAATTGAGCAGATTTCAGCAAGACTCTTTGTAACACTGAAGTAAAAATACAGCAAAGCACAAAGGGAGACATGTAAATCTGTAATTCTACCCACTGATAACCACTTGAAGCTGTAATGTGTTTTCTTCCATTATTTATAAATGCACCTCTAAACCTCAGATCATATGTTAAAAATGATGACAGTTAACACTTACAGGGCCAGGCAAAGGGTGAAGTCTTTACCTGCACTCTGTTTTATAACATAATTTTGCCAACATGCAGTTTGGCCACTTAATGTCCAGTGGACACATTTCTATATGGAAGGCACAGTCTTTCTTTAACCACATACTTTGTAATGACACTATGGGATCATAGCAAATGGAAATGCTGTTGTTTATTTAACCAATTCTCTTTTTATTGACTATCCAGACCATTCCCAATTATATTACTGAAAACATGCTTCAAGAAATATTCCTATACACATGTTTGCCCACACCCATGACTTTTCTTTAAAAATCCTAGAAGAGGAGTTATTGTAGCAAAGTTCCAAACTGCTCTCCAGATAACAATTTATAGTCCTACCAGCAATGCATGTAAACGTCCTCAATAGACTTTTTATTCTATTCTAGACATGTTTGCACAGACAAGGCAAGGCAGCATGACTGAGGTTTCTGTTGAGTGAGTGGCTTGCTTTGTAGGCCATACTCCAATGGTGGCTGTTGGTGGCTCCGTCTCAACCTAGAGCATAAGGAGAGAAGAGGCTGGTGAGGCACGAGGCTCCAAGCAACCTCGGTCGGAGGTTGAGGACTGCCTTTTCTCTCACCTGAGCACCAGTCATGTTTCTATAGTCCATTGTGTCCACTTGGGGACATCATGTTTGAAAATGGTTATAGGAAAATTGGAATAAAGTCAGTGTTAAAGGTGATTAAAGCTCATGAAATAATCAGTGAAGAAAGATGAAAGGAATTGGGTTATTTGTCTTGAAGAAAAGGAGGCCGCTTAGTGACCTAATTACTATCTTAAAGTTATAAAGAAATTGAAAGAGAGTATTTTTTTTCCTCAATATTAATGGAGTAGTGAATAAGAAGGGTAGATCATATGAAAACAGGACTTTTCCAGTTGGAGACAGTGAAAATGTTTTAAATGCATGATTTTATTTAATCCTGATGACAACCTTTAGATGCAGGCATTATATTCAGCTTACATCAGAGCACTTAGAGAAGTTACTTAACTTGCTAAAGGCCCCACAGCTAATATTCCAATCACCACTGTATATCCGAAGACCTAGCACTGTGCTTGGAAAAGAATTTGTTTCCGTAGACACATATTTATTGACTGTTGATTAAAGGAGGTAGAAGTACGACTTGAACCCAGGTCTGCTGGACTCCAAAGCCCGTGCTCCTAGCCACTGGGATACACTGTCCCCAAAGCAGTCAGCACGTGATGCATTTTAAGGCTTCAGTATAACCCAGATATTGGCTGTTTCCTCACAAACATGTTGTAAAGCTTAGTCTTGTCGTCAGCTTCATCCCAGGCACTTTGTGTAAACGTTGGTTTTCCCAAAATTTGTGGGGTCAAGAGGAGAGTCCATGAAACAGCGTGTCCTCTCACCCCAAACCCCTCTTGGGCCTGCCTCACCTCCAAAACTGATCTCTGCCCTCCTCTGTCCCAGCACAGAGGCTCCCCGTGCCACTCTTCCCCAGGTGACAGTGTGCGCAGATCACTCATCCCAGCTCTGCCAGCTTGTCCCTGTCATGGGCAGCAGCTGGCTCAAGGCCTCTGTCTCGGATCCTGAGGGGATGATGGGAGCTCTCACCCTCTCACAGCAGGTCTCGTCCAGGGGAGAGTCTCACAGCAGCTGCTGAGAAAATGACGTTTACCCCCAGTCAGCTTATTTAATAATATGTGTTAGCTGGTATGAAGATATAAAAAGTTCCTTCAGCTTTAACCACCAGCCCCAGCATTGGTCCAGTGAGTCCCTTGAACTGCCACTGTGGGGGACCCACCTGGGCCCCCAGTTTCTGAAATGCTGAAGGTCAGTGGGTTCATTGCAGAAGACGCTTGCCTGGAGCCATCTAAGCCCAACTCAGGGATGCCCTCCTTGGTTAGAAATGGCCGTTGGGGCGCACACATTTTAGGAGTAAATGAAGGATTGGTTGGTGGACAAGCAAAAGGTCATGCCCAAACTTGTCTTCCATCAGAGAGGATAAGCAGTTTTATTTTCTAAAGCATCATTTTTGGCTGAAATTCAGTTGCAAATGTGGGCACAGTGCACATGTGTGATGTTGCAAAGAGTGTGGTCCCCTAAAATGTCAAAACTGAGCTGCCATAACGCAGGCCACTGATTGCCTGCCACTTGTGAGAGCATACCTGTCAGTGGCCTCCTGCCACCCGTCACATAAATCACGGGGTGCACAGGGCCCCAGATTGTTCTCTGTCCACCCTTGTTACAATTTTTTTTTCTTGGTTAGTTGAGGAGTATTTTCTATGTAGAGAGCACCGTACGAGAGTCTGTCTTGAGGTCAGAAAGAACTAGGGGTCGCCTGAGCTCCTGTGGGGCCTGATGACCCCTAAGCCTAGTCATTCACACAGTGGCTGTAACTCCTCCCCTTTCAGTTTCACTCAAGAAAACAAGCTGGGATACAAGTGAGGATCACTTACCGTCACTCTGGAGAGAATCTTGAATCTGTTTTAAATGGGCCTGAAAGAGTAAATAGTTCAAGCTTTAGCTCTTGCTAGTCAGTAGCAATTTTCTCAGTACACACAGGGGGATGTCACACTGTCATTAAGGACTTCTGAAACACAAGATGGGATTCTCAACCCTCTGGAGGGACAGAGTTCATACTTTAGAGAACACAGGACTATTTGCGCAGGACACAACTTGGGCAGGCAGAGTGACATGCTGAGGGCAGAGGGGTCTGTCCTGCTAATGGAGGGGTGGGCACTCATGGGCGGGACAGCTAACCAGAATCTGGGAAAGATGGGGCTCATCCTGGTGATGATGTACTCATGCACTGCCTCAGAGATCAGACAAGACACGTAGCCCTTCCCCAGGTCAAGGTTCAAGAGGGAGCTGGCCCTTATGTTCATTGCGGCACTATTCACAATAGCTAAGACTTGGAAACAACCGAAATGCCCATCGGTAGACGACTGGATTAAGAAACTGTGGTACATTTATACAACGGAGTATTACTCAGCTATAAAGAAGAAGGAAATAGTACCATTTGCAACGATATGGATGGACCTAGAGAACATTATGCTAAGTGAAATAAGTCAGTCAGAGAAAGACAAATACCATATGATCTCACTTATATATGGATTCTAAAAAGCTGAATAAATGAGAAATGTAAACAGAAATAGTCTCAGAGACACAGAGGAAAAACTGAGGGTTGCTAGTTGGGAGCGGGTGGGGATGAAGGAGAAGGGGAAGGGATGAGACAATACAAATTGGTAACTACAATATGGCCTCAGGAATAGAAAAGACAGTCTGGGGAATATAATCAATAATGTTGTAAATATTTTTTAGGGGGCCAGATGGACTCATGTCTTGTTAGGGAGACCACTTCATAGTCGGTGTAGAGGCCTGACCACCGCACTGTATTTCTGAAGCTGATGTTGAATAATATTGTATGTCAACTATAATTATATATACATATAGTCACGGGACATGGAGTAGAGAGTGGGAATGGAGTCAATGAAATTGTAATAGATAAGCATGATATCGGGGGGGGGGAGGGGGTTGATACTTTGTGAGGCTAAAAAGGATAACTATTGCATTGTTCTGTATACCTGATACTAACAATAAAAAAAAGAGAGGGTGCTGGCACCTAGACCCACCCTCTTGAAGATACCCTGGCCACATGTGTGGCCCCTAAGAGCAGGATTAGCAGACTCTGGGCTGTGCTGGGCTACCTCCCTGAGGGTACCATCGAGGTACCCCAGTGTCACTGACTGGGAGGAAATTGAAGGGACCTGAGATGTAGACAGAGGCAGACCTGGCCCACCTTGTAGAATACTGGTAACCCTGCTAGTCGTCCGCCAAGAGCAAGTGCCCCTGGCCTGCTGTGCTGGGCTGCCCAGAGACAGCCAGGACTGCCACGGGAACTCTGATGTTAGTGCTCATGGGATTGTTTCTAAACTCACCAGCAGTGGAGTCAGATACTCGGGAGGCTTGTGGAAGAGAGAAAGACCATAGTCTAAACTAGAAAACCCACATAGGGATATCCTAACAGACTGCAGGAAGGGGGCTTGGACATCACCAGGCAGCAGGCTTTTTGACTTGATGCTACGGACCTGAGGCTGTGTGCTAGCCAAACCTCCAATGGATCCAATCAAAAGTGCATTTCATGCCTCTTCAGTCATTTTTCTGAGAGCCTCTGCCTCCTAGGGACAGGATGTCTTTCTCAGCTGAAACATCTCTCATTGTCCCCATGTCGCAGCTACTCTGGTAAAACTTATTTCTGGAAAGTCATCCCTCTCTCGGGTTCATCACAGCTGTTCCTGGAACCTCATTAACAAAAGTTGGGATCACTGCACACCATCCATGATGCCTCAAAATAACCCAGAAACGCCAGCTTGCTTTGCAGGCAGTCACGATGAAAAAGAAGAGGCCGTAATTCTAGGCTCAGGTGCTGGAAGGACAGTCAGTTAGCGCACTTCTCTCAGAAGATAGGGGTGACAGAGACCTGAAATAGAGTCAGACTCCAGTTTTTGATGGATGAATGCTGACAGCTTTTAAGTCTCCTCCCACCCCCTGCCTGTACTTGGTCAGGAAGCCCCAGTGCTCTCACCTTTGGCGCCTGTGAGGTTCAAACCACATGAGCCCCTGCCTGCGTGCAAGACCCTCGCCCTGGCCTCATTCCTTAGACCCCACAAACACCCCAAGCCAGTCTCTTTCTCTGCTCTCTCAAGACCGTTTTGGGCCTGCTTGGGAAGCCTGCCCTGAGCCCCCAGAAAGCCTCGTTCTGTAGGAGACCTCTCCATACCCGCTAGGTATGTGTGTGTGGTGTCATCAGTTTAAACATCAAGCCCAGCTTTCGATGAGAGTCCACTTGCTTCTGCATGGTGCCCCCCGCAAGGCCCAGAGGAGGGCGGGGCTGGGCCCAGCACAGGCTCTGGCCCATGTTGGCTCCTCAGCCAGTGTGTCAGCAGTAAATCTACCACTGATGGCTAAGATCGGGGTGCTTGTCATCTCTTGGCCACATGTTGGGGACCTTGGAATGGGGACCATGGGAGAGCAGGGCCTCAGGTGTCAGCTCAAGCAGCTTCCAGCCCCAGGTCTGTGCGTGTTTCTAGTGAGGGTGGGTGACAGGAACAGAGCATGGTTACCCAGAGGACACAGGACAAAGCCCATTGTCCCTTAGAACCACCTGTGCTAAATGCTATCAGGATAAAAAAAAAAAAATGAGTATGTGACCACTCCCAACTGGAAATTCCACAAGGCAGTTTCCTGCTTTCTGGAACAACACTTAGTCCCTGTCCACCAGTATCTTCCAATGTTTTCCATTCCTGGCGCGCGCGCGCACACACACACACACACACACACACACACACACACACACAATCACACAGCCTGGGCACTTTGGATGCCCCAGGCCCCTGCCCTCTGCCCTGAGGGCTGCGGGAGGAAGGGCCCAGGCCTGAGCATCCCCTGACACACCACAGGGAAGCCCAGACATGGCATTACTCTGGGAAAAGCAGGAGGCAGGAGACAGAAGGACCGGCCGCCCACTCACCAGGCATGCAGCTCGGCAAAGCCCTGCCCCTCTGAGTCTCAGTGTCCTTGTGTCTCGGTGGAGACAACGTGTGGCCATCTGAAATCTAACACACCATAAATTTTAGGGTTTTTTTCCTTCCCATCTCTATTTTCAAAATGATTATTAAGCTGATGTGATCTTACAGCAGACATTTTCTCTAACAGTCCCAGCACCTCCAGATGGCACTCGGACCTTCCCCTGACTCCTCTCCCTGCTGTATCTGTCCCAGGAAAAGGCAGACTGGGAGGTGGTGGGGGAGGCACATGCATTGTCTCCAAGTGCCCTCAGCCCTTCCAAAGGCCTGTTTGCTCAGGCAGGAGTGGTCATTGCATTAATCAGAAAGAAGTTTTGGGTGGCACAAGTAGATTTTCTGGAATTGAAAAAAAAATGTAAGGCTTTCAAAATATTGGGGAAAAACTTGAATAGTCCCCTTGAAAACTATATTCTTGCTAGTGTTAAAAAGAAGCAACAGGCTCAAAATGGAGTCACTTGTGCTCTAAGCTCCTGTCAGCTAACCCAGATGAATACTTCCCTTCATTGCAGTTTTAGCTGCCCAGGAATGTAACCTTTAACCAGTCAGCACTAGAGAGGTAATTGGCTGATTGGCCCCTTCCATGCCCCTTAGGAGGGCAACCTGCCTGAAACGATGCATTCTTTCTTAGTAATTTCATTTCCCCACCTCCTTTCTGTCTTTAAAACCTTCCCTGTTGTACAACCCTTTGGAGCACCTTTCTATTTGCTAGATGGGGTGCTGCTCGGTTCATGAATCATTCAGTGAAGCCAATTAGATCTTCAAATTTACTCAGGTGAATGCTTGGTATTGAATACTAGCATTGACAAAGGATTCTGAATAATAATCATACAATCCAGCCTCCCTACACTGCTTTCAAGAAAAAGACCAAGTATCTTTGGGGGACAGAGACCTTCAGAAAAAAACTATCTAGGTCAGAGGCCTGAGGTAGAAGATGGAACTTTTGAATTTGGAGTGCCAGCCTAACTCTGGACTACCTACCTTGGCTTGAAAGTACAGTAAACCCAATTAGATATTTTTGGTTTTCCCCTAACTCACAACTGAACCCAATCTTACTAGTACAGATCTACAAAACTCTGCTCTCACATGCAGCATTCACCCAACTTGCAAGAAGAAATGACTTCTTTAAGAATGGGGTCCCACGGGGAGGCCTTGAATCTATTAATTAAATAAAATACAACTGCCTGAGCAGGGCAGGGGAATGCAGGTGGGACCCTTCCTACCCTGCGCTTGTTCACACAGCTGGGGTTGCTAGGAGGTGAGCTGAGTGCTCCTCAGAAGACATTTGCATAATGCCTTTTAATTAAATTTGCAGACTACTAAGTTTATGCAGCTTGGGAGAAGAATACTGACTGCTGCCAGGACTTTCAGGGGTCCATCCGGCCCTAGAAAACGAGTCCTGTGGCAATCTTTTAGTCGGCCAGGCTGCCATACAAATGACCACAAACAGTGGGTTAAATGACAGACATCTACCCTCTCACAGCGCTGGAAGCTGACAGCCCCGAACCAAGGCGTGGGCGGGCTCTGGGGGCCTCTCCCAGCTTCTGGTGGCTCCTGGCGTTCCCTGGCTGTGGCAGCGTCTCTCCAGTCTCTGCCTTCACATGGCGGTCTCCCCTTTGTGTGTCCCTTCCTCTGGGCAGGGGTGCCTCTCACTGGCCCAGATCCTGGGGGCCATTTGCCCAGGAAGATAGGTTTTCGTTGCCCCTAAACGCACATAGCTAGCAAGGGAAGGCCAGGCTCCTCCGGGTTTTCCGCCTCTGCTCCTCTCTTGCCTGACCTCCAGTGCCTACAGCGATGCCCTACTACCCAGCCCAGGCTACCTGGCGACCGTGCTGGCCCAGGCCTGCTCTCAGCCTGAGTCTGTCTTAGTAACTTCCTCTCTCAGTCAGGGTTCATCATATTTGCAAAAACAGAAGCCCAGTGCTGACAAGTTTCAGAAGAAAGGAGACTTTTTTAAAAGGATATTAGGAAGCTCCCAGAGGACCAGAGAACCAGGACTGGATGTAACATGCCAAGAGCAATATCTAAAGATTTTCAAAATGTCCCCAGGTGATTCTTATGTGCAGCCAACATTGGTGACCACAGTATTGGGGCACCAAAGGTACTCCTTTCCTATTATCCAAGGCCCGATGAACAGGGACAGCTTTAAATGCTCATAATATCAGATTTGCTTCATGCTAACAAAATTCAGCTATCTTGCTATTTTGCCCATCCGAATCATCAGAAAATTGTACTGCATGGCATCATTTGGAATTTTAATGAGAACTGCTTTCTTGGTTTTAATTGGATTCCAAGTTACAGTAATCCTTTATAAAAATCTTTCAATATATTATGCTTACTCTGCCAAAAATATTGTGTTAGCACTGCATTTTAAACATGAGAGAGAGAGGGGGGAAAAAAAAGACAGAGCAGATAGCTCATTTTAAAATACGCTAAAAGGCACAAGCACACGCCAACACAGCAGATGTGGGTATAGTCCAAGTTCGACGTGTAGGAACAAGATTGCTGCTTGCAGGAAACAGAGCATGCAGGCCCAGAAAGCAGCATGACTCAGGATGCGGCGACCCAGCCTCTGCCACCTAACCCCAGGAAGCTTCCATTTCCTTGGAGTGAGAACCAGAAGGAACCTCACTGGCTCTCACTGCCTAAAAGGTGTCAGGCACTGGGCCACGTGCCTATTTTGCTGCCCCACAGTCCTCCCAGCAATACTATGAGGTAAATATTATAAGACTTGCTATGGTTCTGGGGAAACTGACGCTCAGGCATATTAAGTAAATAGTCCAAAATTATACAACTGGGAAAGGCAGATTCAGGACTCAAAGCCGGGTCCCTCTGAGTCCAAAGCCAGTGCTCTTTTTGTATACACCACTCTGGTGTAACAGTTCTGACTGAGATCAAAAGCCAGTTCAGACTTGAAGGCATTACACTAAGTAAAATAAGCCAGACACAAAAGGACAAATAGTATAGGATTCCACTTATATGAGGTCCCTAGAAGAGCCGAATGCATAGAGACAAGAAGTAGAATGGTGGTTGCCAGGGGCTGAGGGAGGGGTTGGGGAGGGAGAGTTTAATGGAGATAGAGTTTCAGTTTGGGAAGAAAAAGTTCTGGAGATGGATGGTGGCGATGGTTGCACAACAGCATGGCTACATAACGTCACTGAACTGCACACCTAAAATGGTTCTGATGGTAAACCAAAATTAAAGTTGAAGACTTTACCATTCCTTTTAAAATAACTGATAGAATTTTTTTTGTTTATTTTTTTTTGGTTATTTATCACATAGAACATACTACTGAGATCTTCTGGCACTTAATGCAGAATTCTTCTCATTATGTACTTTCTCCCTGAAGGAAAAAATATTAGATCATTCAGGTTTGGGAAGGCCTTATACGTATACAAAGGAAAAATATTTTTAGCATATTTTACATTTAAAAAAATTTGCACCTCAGATAATTTCCTTAAGAAGATGGAAATGTAACCTACCACTGGGGGGGAAAATATTTACAACATTTTAGTTCATCAATAGCTAATGTCCACAATAGATAGTTATCGCAAATCAATAAGATTTTAAAAACAAAACAAAACCTGAACATAACAATAGGAAAATGGGCAAAGACATAGACAAGTCAAGAAAGAAGGAATACAGTCAATTCCTGAAAAAAAAATGTTAACTGAATCAGGACTCAAGGAATACAAATTAAAATATTCGATACCATTTTTTCACTTGCCATATCGACATGTATTAAGCAGAATCATAAAGTACAATGTTGCTAATAGTTTTGAGAATGGCACTCTTATACATTGCTTATGGGAAAGATAGTTGAGACGGTCTGTATGATTGATACTTTGACGGTATACGTACATCAAAAGCCTCGGAAGTGAATGTTGCCTTTTACCCAGCAATGCACTTCCTAGCATTTATCCTGAGGGAACCATACGCATATGGTCTAAACGGAATAGATGTGCAAGGAAGTACATGAAGGTACATTATTTGTAACAGTGAAAAATTAGAAACAACACAGATGTCCTACAATGTAACCACGTGATGCTATAGAGCTTTTAAAATAACTTTTAGAATAATATGATCATGAGAAGAAATGCACAAAATGTTTAAGGTGATAAAAGAAAAGTGTGAAACAGCATATCATGTGTGATTTCAATTATTTTAAAATGCATAATCAGGCACAGAAAATATGAGAATAGTATATATAAATATTAAGGGATAGAGATGGTTTTCCTTTTTTAATTACTGTATATTACAAGTCTTCTAAAATAAATATTTTTGTGTCTAGGAACAAACTATTACTTAACTCTCTCACTCCAAAGGGAGTAAAAATGGATCTGAGAGAATCTGCCTTTGCTTCCCTTGGCAGTGGGGGAGAACTGGGGGTGTGGGGGAGGGGAGGGAGGGAGCCCGGACACCTTGGTCCCCTCCACCTCCCTCTGGCCCCCTCTCTGACCCAGTGGGGTTCTGTCTCAGGATGCTGTATCCATTGTAATGCCATACTGCTCAGAGTTCAGCTACAAGCAACCAGAGCCCACCCTGGCTAACTTAAACAGTGGGTTCCTTAGGAGTTATTGTTACATTATTGATTATATATTCCCTGAACTCTCTTTCATATCCCTGTGGCAGTCTTGTGGTTACCAATTTGTGCTTTCTAATCCCTTCCCCTTCTCCCTCATCCCCATCCCCCTCCCATCTAGCAACCCTGTTCTTTTCTCTATATCCCTGAGACCTTTTCTGATTAGTTTGTTCACTTATTCTAGTCTTTAGATTTCACAGATAAGTGAGATCATATGGTTTTTGTCTTTCTCCGTCTGACTTATTTCACTTAGCATAATGTTCTCTAGGTCCATCTGTATCGTTGCAAATGGTGCGATTTAATTCTTCTTTGTGGCCAAGTAATACTCCATTGTATGCACTGTATACCTGAAGCTGAAGCTGAATAATACTGAATGTCAACTATAATTATATATATATATATATATTCATAGGATGTGGAGTACACAGCATAGGGAATAGAGTCAATGGAATTGTAACAGCTATATACAATGTCAGAGGGGTAGTAGATTGGGGAAGGGGGTTTATCACTTTGTGAGGGGTGTAAATCTCTAACTATTACATTGTTTTGTACCCCTGAAACTACTACTAATAAAAAAGGCTTATTGTTAGCTGTCATAAAATCATGCCAGGAGCTGGAGAAGCCAGCTGGAATGCTTTCAGGATCTTTCCACAACTGACGAAGCTATTGCCTCTGCCCCTTACAGGAAGCGGGTGTCAGTACAATGCCACTGCCACTGCTGACTCCGCACAAACTCTGCTGTGACAAGACTGCACACTGCCTGCAAACATGGAGTTGGGGACCAGACGCCGGGACCTCTGCTGCTACATCTACACAAACTAAATGCCTCCACCACCTGCTGGGACGTGGAAAGAGCAGAAGAGCAGCCTCTGTCTCAACATGCTCACGTTTTCTTATAAAATCTTTGCACTTCTAGATGGCACAGGCTGAAGCCCCAATTGGAATCTGAGCTGTGACAGAGTTTGAGGGGTGCAGTCTTCGGCAGTCCAGCTGCTGGCCTCAGTGAGGCACACGCCGGGGGAGGAAATGGAGGTGACTGAGCCAATCTGTGCTCTCTTCCACAAATGCACTTGGCTGCATTAAAGAGATTACCCAAATGAAGGTGGCTTAAGTTGTAAGGATATTGGTTGTTGTGTGTAATAAGTAGTCCAGAGGAAGGCAGTTATAGGATTAAAGAATTCAGTGGCTTGGTGAATACACTGCTCTTGTCAAGAACTAAGAGGTGTGATATTTTATCCTACTTGCACACTTATCAGTTAGCCTGTCACAGTTTCATGGACACTGGCTGCCACAGCTCCTTCACACAACAATATCTAAAGGTGAGAAGGCAGACAACCAAGGTCTTTCATGCTAAATTATGATAAACGGCTGGAGAATTGATGTAGTCCTGAGAGGAGAAAATATAAGTGAATTACTAACTTCTCCTTAAGTAACTCAGTCCTTTTATCAGGAAGTCAAGCTAAGCCCATAAGCTCCAAGCTGACTTCTCCCAGGCTCCAACACTAAACCATGGCTCCCACGCTAAACCATTCTTCCATCACTAAACCATTCCTCCAAGGCTATAGTGGTTCTGTCTCTCTGGAGAAGCCTGATTAACAGGGACCATGAAGAGACCGGTAATGATTCTACACCTGGACAGGCTCAAACTGTGTTACATACCTACCTCTCTGGGTGGTGTGGGTGGTGGGAAGATTGCTCATGACACATAGCAGCCACCAAAGTCCCAGTAGACACAGGACTCAGGAAAGACCTGGCCGCAGGGAGCTCTAGGGGGGCCCTTCCTTTAGCAAGATCACTATTCTCACACTACAAACACTCACTTGGTTGGCTAGCAGATCACGGACCCACTGCTCCAGCTCTGCTGGGTCGGCTGGTGTCTTGTGGCAGGAGGGAGCAGATGTGTCCACAGCAAAACAGAGACCTGGAGCTCCCAGAACCCCCACTCCCAATCCTGCTTTCCCTGGGTCCAGCAAGTCAGGTCTCCCAAATGACCATGACACAGAACAGGCCCCCAGCTCCTGCCTTCACCTGCCTGAGTTTTCTCCCTGAGCACAGACCAAAAGTGCAATCCTTCTCACAACACCAGACGGCCCCATCTCCGGCTCCGAGGAGCTGCTTCGGTTGGAAGACTTTACTGCTCGGAATGAATGAGTCAGGCTACCAGGGTGCAGAGAGCTGACACGGGCAATCAGGAGTGTGCTCAGCCAGGGAGGGTGCCTGTGGTGAGCTGATGAGATCACGTTCAAGAGCAAAACTGAAATGTCAGCTTCCTAGAACCAAGCCCTGAGAAATCCTCAGAACTAATGGGTGCAGGGCAATTTCCTGTTGATGTTTGCTGACTTCCACCAGTGGGTCAGCTTCAGGAGAGACTAGAATTTGGAAACAATTATGCTAATCTCAGTTGACCTTGCCCTTGACAGAGCTGTGTTGCAACTGAAGCGGCTCAGTTGAGATTTCCGCACTGTGACATATTGAGAATCAAACCTATCGATTCAGAAAAAAATCCTCCAAACCCTTAAATAAAAGTACCCCGCCTGCTGTATTAGTTTACAGAAATATAGCTTACCTCCATCATCAAGTTGTCTGGGAGTATCTACGTGCTTAATTCTCTTTCTGGGAGGAAAGAAGGACACCCCCAAATCTTCAACAAGTTGAAGCACAAAATGAGGGAATCCCAATGAAACAACTGACAGGAAGATTATATCATATACAGAGAGGTTTCTTAGGCCCAAGCTGGGAAGACACAAAGGTGGGAGTCAGTTTGTTCTTTTACTTTAACTGCTTTTGGCCATATAACTAGTTGGAGTCTAGGAGAGAGCAAATGATGTAATCATGCCCAGAACCTCCTCTCTTCCATTGTGTAACTGGTCTCCCTCCCCCTCCTGTCAGGCCCAGGAGTGCAAATCAGGTGCAGGGCACAGAGGAGGTGAGGGTGGTGGCAGGGATGGTGCTGCTGAAGCCACAGCTAGAACCTGCCATCACCTGCCTCGGGAGAGAAAAGGAGCCACCCCTGCCTCCCTCCCTCCTCCCTCTCCCAGCCCCCCAGGAATGCCTTCTGGGTCCCAAAGCACAGGTGCAGAGGTCTGTGACTTCTCACCTTCATCCGACCCTCCCCCCCAGCCCCCCC
>NW_017731510.1:3059985-3066666 GCF_001890085.2 Hipposideros armiger | reverse complement strand
ATCTGTCCCAGGTACTAAACTCTATCTCTTGATTACTAAAGCTGTATAACAAATCACCCCAAACCTGAGAAACCTCAGATGATGACAGCATTTATTTTGGCTCACAAAACTGCAATTTCAGCAGGCAGGGCTCAGTGGGATGGACAGGCCTGCGCTGCGGTGCTCACGGTGGGGGCTGGAGTCCTTGGAAGTCTGGTCCGCTCAGGGCTGGCAGTGATGCTGGCTATTGGCTGAGACCTTAGCTGGAATCAGACCCTTGCATGTGGCCTCTCTCAGTGACCTGGGCTTCTTCATAACAGTGGCTGAGCCCCGGAAGTGGCAGTGTGAGAGAGCCAGGCCCACTGCCTTTAAGACCTAGCCTCGGAAATAAGGCATGGAGCCATGCAGTCCCCAAATCGCACCCAGCTTCATGGGGAGGGAAATAGAATCCTCTTGGCATGGAGCGACAGAGTTTGGGAGTGGAATGTAGGGCCAGTAATACTGTTGTCACATTTTTGGAAAATCCAATCTGCCACGGATATTTCTAGATGTGGACTTGCTCCATAATCAAGGGTATGTACAGTTTAAATTTTGATAGATGTTTGCTAATTGCCCTTCAGATAATGGGTACCAATTCACTCTCAGTAGCAGTGCAGGAAAAACACATATTTGTTTAAGGAAGGAATGAAAGGACTGATGGGAAGAAGAAATGAGTGAGGGAATGAGTGAGCTGAATGAATGCACTGAGGTTGGTCTTCAGATAAGTACTTAATCATTTAGCCACTAGAGGGCGGTGTGCTCCCACAGAAGAAAAGGGAGGCCCCGTCTGAAAAAGGTTTGTGAGCACTTCAGTGACATTTGCTGGAGGAGGGGGCAGCCAAGAGTCTCCCTACGTCCGGTCCCCCATGTTATGGTATTGAATCTCACTGGATGCCCTTCATAGACTGGGAGAGGAAGGCAGGGTCACAGCTTTCCATTTGTTTTGCTCTTTACAGTACAGGCCTCCGATCCTTATGTAAAGTCCTCCCAAAACCACATGCCCAGAACTCAGAACAGAGCTGTCTTATTTAGGGGCCTCAGGGGGGTTGCAGCAGTTCCTTTAAAATCAGATTTCCAAAGGTTTTAGTTTTAAGGCTACAAGTGCCTTAGCCTGTGCAGCCTGGGAGAACTGGAGTTGGTCTGGGGAGATCATGGAGAGGCTGAAGCCCACCCTCCAGCTCCTCCCCAGGGTGATTCCAGGGGCGGCCACACCTTCCTCACACCCTCCTGCACGTCCTTGGTCACCTGCAGGGACAGCTCGAAGTTACCAAGACCCGTGCCTTGCCTGCCTTGTCTCCTTTGCCCAGGGAGGGCCTGCGGGCCCTTGGTGTGGCATCTGGGGACATCAAGCAAGGTTTCGCCATCCCCAGGTCTCCCACTGGGCAGAGCCACCCTGCTTCTCTATCTGTCCAGACGGTCTGTCTGCTCAACTTCACATCCTGAGATCCCCAGGCGCGCTCAGGTCATCCATTCACAAGGCTGCCTGTTTCCTGACACACCCTCCCCACCTCCAGTCCGGAGATGACTCCCTCTCCCAAACATTCACCTTTCTGTCTCCCTCGCCGTCCCTGTGCCATGGCAGACAGCCAGTGTCCCCAAGCACAAAGGTGGCCTGTGCACATGCTGTGAGCGACACCCATTTCACACGGGGACTCCACCCACAAGAGGGGCCAGGGAAGCAGCCAGCTCGCCTTTCCCACGCAGGTCCGCAGGTCCACGCCCAGCTTCTCACCCGCGCGGCAGGACACAGAGGAAGCAGGACGTTGTGACAAGGCAGCTTGGATGTCAGAATGATTCCACCGGGTGTGAGCTTTCTAAAAACATCGAGTGAGATGGCAGATGTCCCCCTACCCATCTCCGATGTTACCTCAGCCACTGAGGTCCAGGGCAAAGCATGCGGAGGAGGTGGGGGGCATCGAGGACAGTTCCCAGGAAGCAATGGAAAGTCCCTGTATTTGCTTTTAGTCCAAATTAGGGGGCCAGCGGGTCTCTTCAGCCAACCCTGCAGCCTGCCATTAAGAGGCCATGTTGTCACTTGAATTAAGCTCCTCTACTCGTGGGAGTCCATTTGAGCCCCAAACCCACCACTTTCCATGTCATGGTCCTGCCTCAGCTTGGAGGCACGGCAGTGGGGAAGGTCTGCAAGCTGACTGACACCGGCATTCCCTGCGAGGTGGTCCTCTGTGGACTGGGAGGGGCTGAGCCGCATCAAGAAGGCCTGGTTTTGAACCTCCCCTCAGTTCTGTGACCCTGGAGAGATGACGGGGCCTCGGTTTCCTCACGTAGGAAACGGATCACAGCTCCTGCTTCATAGAATCGCTTTGTGAATTAAATGAGAGGGCAAATGCAGCCATCTCAGCATGATGCCTGGCACAGAGGGGCAACTGTGGGGGTAGAGCTTGCCAGTCCTGCCCTTCTCTGATCTTGCAGCCCAGGCGCCGTCTCCCAACTAGGAAATGCAGGCGTTTTGGCCACACTCACAGCAGAGAGGACTCAGGTCGAGACTCAGCAACACTGACCCTGATGGGCAGTCACCCCTCTCCAGCTGCCCATCTCCACTTTTCTGCAGCTGATGTGGAGGGTGGTGGTTGGGGGTGGGGGTAAGGGTGCGGTGATGGCTTGCTGTGTGTCATCTCTCCCTTAGGGAAGCNCTTCTGACTGCGATGGTTCCTACCTGACACACCTGTGAGCCAGGTGCAAATCTGAGCATTTGATCTGTCAAATCCTGTAATTCTCACCACAACCCTGTTACTCACGAACTGAGGTCTTGCCCGCAGAACAAAGGCAAAGGGATGGAGTCACTTGCTCAAGTTCACCAACTAGTGAGTGGCAGGGCTGGGGCCTAACCCCAGGTGCTCCTGGCCCCACAGTCACCTCAGCATCGCCCTGCTCTGGCCCAGGGAGAGATAATCCTGCCCTCGGACAGAAGGAGCTGCCCACAAGACAAGCAGAAAACGCGGAGTGCTTAGGTGGTCTAAACCAGGAGAAGCTCCCTCCGGGGGCCGGAAGTCAAGGTGAACACAGAAGAAGTCATGGCTGTATTAGCGGTAACAGTCACCATCTCTTCAGCACTCGGTAAATGCCAGGCCCATGCCAGGCACGTTGCATGTATTAACTCTTTCAACCCTCAGGTTCGCCCTGAATAGGCTACCTCCATTTCATTTACGAGGAGACAGGCAGCCTGTCTCGGGCCAGCCCAGTGTGCTTGTCTCCAATCCGAGTTGGTTTGACATCGCCAGGGTGGGACTCAACATACAGAAACTGGCAAAACTTATGAATCAGGACTTGCTGTGATTCTCTGTTTTTGTGGAAGACCTGGTCATTAGACATTTCCCAGCACCCTTGGAGGCCAGCTTGCACAGTCAGGGTCACCAGTAAGCAAGAAGCAGCGCCCGCCTCCGGAGTGGGCTCCTCATGAAATCAAGGGCGTCTGTGCCCAGTAAGACACTTGTCTGTCCGGAACTAACAATGTTCAGGTATAGGAGTCAACTGTTAACTACCTGCTTCTCTCAGGTAGGAATGGGGACCCAGGTAGACTAGGTAAAGAGAACCAAAAGGCTTCCACCCTTCCCCCAACACACACACAATCTCTGTCTCCCAAGTTCCACCAAGTAGACATTGCATGGGGTGGGAAGAGCCTATATTCAAGCAGAAATGGCCTTGGGAAACAGAAGTTTTAGGTTGGAGCACCCTAATTTCGTGCCCTTCACTTAAAAGTCTCGGCTGATGGCTGGTGGGGAGTCCAGGTGGGCTGCAGGACTGGGAGGCCAGGTCCAGTGGCGGTACCCACGTGGGGATGGGGAGGCCAGGTAACCTGAGAACAGGTGGGAGGGCCCCAGGCACACTCCTGGACCTGCCGGGGTGCTGAGGGCCCCTGGACTCTGGCAACGCCTCACCCTAGTCCTTTCCAAGGCATTCAGACGCAGGAGGCTCTGAGGCACCACTGACACCCGGTGGCAAGTCTCTGAATTTCTCATCCATCAGCTTCCCAGGAAGGGCAGCACAGTGACCTCAGCTCATACCCCCAAGCTCAGAGGCTGCTAAAACTATGTCTAGCATTGCAGGGCCCTCAGTTGTCACTGAATTTAGGTTCACAGGTGCTCACAGCCACCCCATGGGGTAGGCATCAGTCTCACCACCTTACAGATGAGAAAACCGAGGCTCAGAAATGGTTAATGACTGGAGCTGTGCCATCAGTGACGGGCAGACAAGTGACTCGTCCAAGGTCGGGGCCCTTCGCTTTCCCTCATGCAAAATCCACTCTCCCTGCACCTCAAGTGCAAGCAGGTCACCTCGTTGCCTA
Source organism: Hipposideros armiger (assembly GCF_001890085.2). Lineage (NCBI taxonomy): Eukaryota > Metazoa > Chordata > Mammalia > Chiroptera > Hipposideridae > Hipposideros > Hipposideros armiger. Next base: position 3,062,345 of record NW_017731510.1, on the reverse strand, counting down.
TATCTTCCCCGATGCCACACTCTTGATGTCTGTAGCTTTATAATAAGCCTGAAGTCGGGTAGTGTCAGTCTCTGAATTTGTTCTCCTCTTGCTGGCTGTCCTGGGTCTTTTCCCTCTCCACCCCTGCAGACCAGCACTGGCCCATCCACACCCTCTACCATAGTGGGCTGCAGCTAGCGGCCAGCCCCACCGTGTCCTCACACTCTAGTTGGGTCAGGCTGCTTTTGCACATCCGCTCCAGGAAGGGTGAGCTGCTTCTATAGATCAGTGCCAGCCCACGCTCCCTGACCAGGCTTTGTCTTGTTTTTTGCCCCCAGCAGCCTGCCTGAGGCTGTGGCAGCCACCCCTTCTTTGAAGAGGCCTCAGCCTTGTGGGAGGGGTCCTTCTCTTGGTCCCTAGTTCCTATGGTGCACTCGTGCTCTGCCTAGAAGTAGTCGCTGCTCTTCCACACCTCCTACTGGACTCCCCAAGGTCCACTCGAACCCCTGTTAGTGATTAGCCACCTTGTCTTGTTCTACTTAATAACTCTTTATATTAAAATATCCCTGTTCAAATAACTGGTATTGTTTCTGTCTCCTTATTGGACCCTGATGGACAGAGCCCACCAGCAGAGCTAAACAAGGAGATGCTGGTGAAGCGAGTCTGGGCTCCAGGGCACAGAGCAGAGTGTGTATTTTTGGGGGGAGGGGGTAAGGGGGTGCATTTGGAGATAAGAGATAGTCACTTCATGACTGAATCAAAGGGTGAAATAAAGATATTTTCAGATGAACATAAAGGACACAGGAAGTTTTTTTAAAAAGTTACTGAACACATCTTAGGCAAATATAAACCAAAAGAAAATTAGTGTGACAATGTTGGTAGAAAATTTTAAAAATCAAGAAGAAAAAGAAAGACTATTATAAATAAAAAGATAATCAACAGTTGAGTTAGATTTTTAAATCTTCTTGTTGAAACTGATAGAACAAGCAGACAAGTCATAATGAAAAGTGTGGAAGATTTGATTAATGTGTACGATAAGCTTGATCGATTAGATATTAGAGAAAGAATATACATAGCCTTCAATTGCACACAGAACTCTCACACATGCAGATTATGCATACGGCCAGAGGAAGTAAAGAATCAGTGTAAAGAATCAGCTGATCAATGCAAATAATCAGCATCATTCAGACTATCTTCTCTGACCTTATATAAAATAAAATAAATCAATACCAAAGGATCAATTTATAAAGTCCCATATAAATATAAACAAAACACAATGTGACTGAATAATCTTTGGAATAAAGAAGAAATAAAGAAAATTATTAAATATTTGAAATTGAATGACCCATCACATGTCAAAATGCATAGAACCAAGGAAGCTTAAGTGATGTTCAGAGGCAAAATTAGTTTTAAATACATTCATTAGAAAACAACAAATGAGTTAAGTTCTGATTCAATAAGCTCCAAAAAGAGTAAGAGTAAACCCACACAAGCAAGCAAGCAAGCAAGCAAACCAACAAAAAACCCAAAGAGAAAGGTAGAAACAAATGAATTAGGGAATAATACTACAATAGAGAAGATGAATAAAATCAAATAACTGGTTCTTTGACAAGAGTCCCAATATAGACAAGCCAGTAGTAAAACTAATCAAGAAAAAGAGAGAGGAGATTCCAATAAACAAAAATATAAGAACAGAAAATGAAACACACATTCCTGTAAAAATTTAAAATGCTTTAATTGCCACAAGAAGCAGAAAATCTGACTAGATCAATAGCCAATTACCCAAAACTCAACAACCCTTTGAGATTAGCCCTATCACTTCCCTACTGTATAGTGGAGAAAACTAAAGATGGGTCATTTGAGTAACTTGCCCCAGGTCACAGAGCAGAGCCTGGATCTGAACCCCAGCAGCCTGATTCTAGAGGCGTCTCTCTGCACCCTTCTGCTTTACTGTTTTGCCTGGAGAGCAGAGCAGTAGGATACATTTTATAATGGAGTGCAGGAGCTGTGTCTTTCATCTCTGTATCATCATGTCTAGCATATTAAAAAGGCCCCACACATTTAAAAACAGTCAATTTTTTAGATAGGTGAACATTCACTTGGTTTTGAAATTTGCAGGTACCAAAAGGGTATGCAGTAGAGACCCCCTCCTCCACCCCAGGCCCTGAGAAACCCAGGAGCCCTTTCCTGAGGCGATGCTATCCCTTTCTTGTGGATCCTTTCATAAATATTTTAAGCACATACAAATAAAGACATACATTATTTTTCTCACATATGCACATTTTTCGGCTTCTTATTTATTTTTTTTAATTTAAAGATAGATCTTGAAGATCATATCGATTCATTTTAAACATCCTCATTCTTGGTAAGTTTACAGAATA
>NW_017731510.1:3020639-3056780 GCF_001890085.2 Hipposideros armiger | reverse complement strand
TTAACATCCACTAAGGAATTTAAACACAGGGAGCCCACCTCCTGCCCTTGGACATTGGTGCTAACCTACTGTCAAAATCTTTCTTGCTAGGGCCTCAGAACAGATGGCGCTGCTCTCTGGTTCGGTGTGTGGCTGAAAATGAACCCAGTGGGTCAGAGTCGGGTGGGGGTGGGGAGGCTCCAGCTCCAGGCCGCTCGGCAACATGCTCCCGTGTCATCAGGCTGAAACGAGATGCGGGTCTTTTTCGTGGGAGGCTGAGGGTCCACCAGGGTATAAATCAGCCTCGTTGGCCATTTATCTTAGCAGAGGGTAGATAACCATGATTCCCAGGTGTGGGGCCAACCCAAGAATGTTTATTGTTTCCCAGTTAACTAAATGGGAAAGGGCACTCCTAGGGAACCCCTGCAGGGAACCGGTCAGCTCCACGGACTGCACATGAGGGAGAGGAGCCTTCTTTCTCCACTTTACTACCCAGCATGCAGACCACTGCCAGCCCCCAACAAATGCATCTTTGTAAAGTGCATGACCCCCAAAAATCAATGCAGTGTTCTGTTTTCTTTCATGCCTCTTTTGATGCCGCCTGTCCCATTAGGGGCCAAGGGTCAGAGTTCCTGCCACTGTTATTTATTGTCTCATACACCTCAGCAGCCTGGGGAGGGGGAACGGTGCAGCCAGGAGCAGCTGGGCTGGGAGAAAAACCCATCAAGCAAACAGACCAGGGAAGATGTCAGGGAAGGAAATAAATGCGGGTCATGGAGGAAGACAAGGCAACTTTTAAGGGTGCGTGCTTATGACATTCCCAAGAAAAGCCCTGGGGATCCTGAACTGCCATGGGTCACACCAGCCCCTATTCCTGCCCCAAGGACCCCCAGTGGTGGAATCAAACACATCTCCCACTCCAGCCGGGGAGAAATGAAGGCCTGTCCAGCGAGTGACATCAATGGGGGCAGCCCACTTTGGGGACAGCAAAAATCAGGGCCCGACATTTCTGCTCCCTGGAACTGAGGACAAGAGCTGAAAGAAGGTAACCATCTGCTCCGGGACCAGAGCCTCCCCGGACCTTTGTGCCGCTGAGACCCATGGATAGAAGCCAGTGAGAAGCTTGGGGAGGCGGGTCAGCGGGCAGTTTGGAAATGAAGGGACAGCTGCTCTCAGGAACCTGGACTTGAGCCACCAGATGTGAAACGAAGGATCGTAATTCTGCATGCCTGGATCTGAGGTCCGAAGATGGAAAGGACCAGCTCACCTCTGTGGGCACCAGGGCTGCCACCAACCAGGCACTGGAGACAGACAGCCGCAGACTGTGTGTGTGTGGGCGGGGTCTGGGGCCCAGTGTCCCCCCACGGTGCTTAGCCGGCTGATGGCTGCAGGTGGCATCTCTGGGCTTGTAGCAGCCATGCAGCCACGCTCTGAGCTGGTGCTTCTTAAACTTTGGTGTTCCCAAGAATCACTCCAGGTGGCGGGAAAGCGTGTGCATTCCAGGGCCCCATGCTCAAGGTTTCACTCAGCAGGTTTGGGATGCAGCCCAGCAATCTGAAGTGCGACACGCATCCCAGGTTAACTGATGTGGGTGTCTCACCTGGTAAGGCAGTGAGGGGGACATCTTGCCTTGCTCCCTTCCTAGCAGTCAGGGACATCTCAGCTCAGACATATTTTATAGCCATTACTGACAGGGCTCACCCCTCTGTTAATTTCTTTGGGCTTCTGTACCCCATGTTGCCTCAAACCCAGTGTGGCAGGGTCCGGCCAGGCAGGAAATGGAGGCCATGGCGTGAGGAGAGGAAGGAGCCACAAGCTGGCAGCTGGGGGGTGCAGATGGGAGACATAAGGCTGGATGGTGACAGGGATGGTGTGTGAGGGCTCATGGACCGACAGCCACGGCGAGGACAGAGCCTGACTTACAAGAACATGGTGAGGGTGGAGGATGACTTGCCTACAGAGTGACATGGGAGCCACCACACACGGGGAAGGAAAGGGTGCAGGGCTGGCTGGAGCCCCAACAGTGCTGACCCCGGTCCCGGTGGAAACGCAGCCAAATGCCCAGGTCGACCTGTGAGGGAGCAGCTGCCATATGGTCGCTCGCTTGCCGGTGGAAGTGACCCAGGGGCTCTGATGGGGAGTTTCCCAGGGCGACCTACTCCCTGTGCTGCTCTTGGCCAGAGACCTCGAGACACATGTCCTTGTAACCCTTTAACTTACAAATCAAATGAATGCCTAAGCCTCTGAAATATTAAAAGACATTTCAAAGGAGCAGAAAGTTGACACCCTAACTTAATTATCAAGATTAAGTTTTGATTTCAAAAGGGCAGAAGGTACATTTCAAGCCACCATCAAGTACACACACGAAAGGTAACGTCTTACCCACGTAAAGCTGAGTTTCTCACATTTTTCAGGCCACATGCTCTCAAATTGCTTGACTTCTGTTTAAATCGGTTTTAGGCCAGAAGAGCTAAAGCGCATCCTAGAATATTAAATGCTTTTAAATGTCACTTCATGGCAAGTACCACTGGTAGGTTTTAAATGACTCTCAATAAGCCTATGTTAATTTTTCTTCAAGGTAAACCATCTATCATTTCACCACCTCTAACTAATCGCAGTGCTGTATCTGATGCTAATTACTTAGATCCCAAGAGTAAGGATGAAGGTAGTGGGGGGATTTGGAAAGGTGACACATGCAAATATCTACAATAGAGAGCTATTGTGTTTTGGCAAATAAATGTCCAGGTTCAGCAATGTGAAGAAAGCATACGTTGAAAGCAACTCTCTTACTACTTAAGGCCCTGTCAAGATACTTCTACAAGTTACTCACACCTCCAAATTAAATATGTGAGTCTTCGCAAGCTTTTGACATACCTCTGTACTAGTGCTATCTTCCCAGAATACAAAATTAGACACACTACCAGTGCAGTAACAGTGTGAATACTTCTTGGTCTAAAGATAAGAAAATCAGAGAATGATGATGTCAAGCAATGGTTTTCAAACTTTTAGGTAGTGGGACTTTTTCAAATGAACCCCAATAATAAAATATAAATATCATTTTATTTGTATAGATTTATTCCTAAATTTAAATTTATAACACTTTGTGAAAACACTGTTATTTGGTGGGCCTAAAAATCAGCAACTGGGATTAAGGCTGGATATTTGTTACAGTAGTCTCAATCTCCATGTTATTTATGCACTGTGTTTGGCTTGCATTTTAGAGAATATTCTGATTCACTGACTCAAAGAGATGTAAAGGGCAAGTGGTTCAAAGCACAACATGGAATCCCTGGCATCACTTAGTTAAGATGTCACAGGTTTTATTGCAGGGTCCTTGCAAAAAACCAATTTGCCTGGCAGAAAAACTGAAATGTTGGTCATCTGTTGTAATTTGGTTTCAACAACACCCTGCATTTAAAAAATTACATTTAAAATAGTTTTAAAAATAAACATTGCATCAAATATTTATAGAATGATACTCCTGGGAATGGAGGACTAGCCCATTCCAGACCAGCTCTTTATAGATAATTACAAACTGAACAAAATACACAACTATTGAAGGCACTGGAGAGAAATAAAAAAAAAAACCCCAGAAAGACACTACAGGAGAATTGATGCTCGGAGGGAAAAAAATTTTGGGTGCATTTCCTGTTTTTTAATGGCTTTTTGCCTGCGGACAGGCTTTGTGATGCCAAGCAGAGCAGCTAAGCTTGAATAGAAAAGCAACCATCTTACTGGATTACCTCACAGTCTCCCTTGGAAAAAAAAAAAGAGGACTAAGTACAGAGTGACCAGAGCAGATAGACAGTAAAGGGGGATCCCAGAAAGGAGAGCCATAGAGTGGGATCCAAAAATTCTGTGTAAAACCGCCCAAATCTCTGGTTGATCCTGTAACTAGACATGAGCAAGGCAAACTCAAGGAAGCATGGCTAAGACCTTAGGCGATTTGTACTGCTATCCATAGTGGGGGTGGGTGTGGGGAGCTTAATTCTAGCCCTGTTAACTGTCTCCATTACAAAAAGTCAGTACTTTTCAGAGGAACATAACAAAACCCAGAGTCTGTCCAATGTATGACTCACAATGTTTGTGATACAATCCAAAATGACTAGGCATGGGCTCAAGAGAAAAGGTCGTCAAGAGATTAACCCTGAAAAGATCCAAATGTTGCAATTAGCAGACAAGGATTTTAAAGAGCGAGTGTACTTATGCTCAAAGATGTAAAAGAAAATCAGATTGTAATAAAATCAACAAGTAGGGAATTTTGGCAGAGAAACAAAACCATAAAAAAAGAACCAACAGGAAACTCCAAAATGGAAAAAAACAATGTCTGAATAAAAGATTCCCTAGATAGGCTGTAAGAACAAAGGATAGATAACAGAATAAAGAGTCAGTGAACCTATAGATAAATTAAAACCACCCAAACTGCAGAACAGAGAAAAATAAATTTTAAATTGAAAGAGCTAAAGGAATTGTGGGCCAACTTCAAAAGGTCTAATATATGTGTAATAGTAGTATAAAAAGGAGAGAACAGAACAAAAGGGGTAGAAAATATATTTGAAAAAATGCCCAAATATTTCTCAATATGATGAAAAACATAAATTTATAGCGTCAAGCTCAGTGAATCCCATGCAGGGTAAATACAAAGGAAATAAACTCTAAGGCTGTGTAGCCACATTGTTGATGAGTGTGAAATAGCACAGCCACTTTGCAACAGTCTGGCAGTTTCTTAATAGAACTAAACATACACCTACCTATGACATAGCGATTTCATTCCTGGGTATTTATTCAAGATAGGATGAACACACATGTCCAGAAAGGACTTGCATTAAGTCTTATCCAAGAGGATGGATAGACCCACTGTGATATATTCTACAATGGACCACTACTCAGTGATAAAAAGGGATAAATGATTGAGATACACAATGATATAAATGAATTTCAAAAACTATGTTAAAAGAAGCCCAGTGTAAAAGGATACATACTGCTTTATTCCACATAATAGTTTAGAACGAGCTAAACTAATCTGTGGTAAAGAAAACAAAACAAAAAACTCAGAACAGTGGTGGCTCTAGGGACTAGGAGAGAATTGACACGAGGGAACATTCTGAGGGCAAAGTACAGTAAGTCCCCAACTTACAAACATTCGAGTTGCGAACTTTCACAGACACCAACGGATCTCGCATCACGAACCTTCATAGATGCGAACAAATTGGGGAAGTATTGGGTTGTTGGAGAAGTCATGACGTATTTTTTCAGTTTTTCATTGCAAAAATGCGTCATGACTTTTCCAACAACCCAATAGCTCACGTGTCGCTCATGTCAGTTCACTCCATGCAATCCCCTATATGCCAGTTGTTGTACTGTACTGTATCACCATTTTAAGGTAACTGCAAAAGTAAAAATAGTTTATTTACATTATTTGTGTGTGTGTGTTTAGTTTTTTTATGCTTTACATTGTGTATTTGTGTCAAAGGTGTTATAAGACGCACTTTGTTGGACTTACGGATGGATCCGATTTACGAACCTTCTCCCGGAATGGAACTTGTTTGCAAGTCAGGGACTTACTGTATTAAACTCTTATTTATGATATGTACAGTGACGTGTTCAGGGGTGAAGTATCCTGGAAGTACTTTGAAATGCATAAAATAAGGCGGATGGATTCATGTAACGTGGACGGATGGATGGACAGATATGACTATATGGAGATTTACTGAACAATTTTCTTGTAGGTTTCAACTTTTCCCTAATAAAATGTTGGGGCAGAGGGATATTTACCTAACTCTTGAAGGTCTACTGTGACACAGGAGGATTATAGTTTGAAAATTCAAGAGTTACGAGACCAAGCTTTGAGAGCCAACCAGTACCAACGACGGCCAGCTACTCTACCTTTAACGCTAGGGGGTTGGACTAGCTGAACACTAAGAGCCTTCTCAATACAGTGTTAGTGCTGCCCAAGGATTGGGGCTGCCAGGGTCAATAAGTAACCAACAGGCTGCAAATACGGAGAGATTTCCTGTGCATCTGCAGCTGCAGCTATGGCGGTGGCTGCTGCCTCAGTCCGCTCCCTCCATCCTGAGTGTGGACAGGGGAAGATTTCCAACATCTTTGTATCCCATCTCATGACACTTCCTTTTCCTCTCACTCCTTCCATTTCATTGATCCTTTGGCTCCATTATCACCCATACTGTCCTTCCCACCGTAGGGAATGCTGATGCGGTCACTGCTGTTAAGGAACTCCTTTCCCTCCCTTCGTTGCCTAGCTCACTTCTGTTCATTCTTAGCCCTCAGCTTCCCTTGGCCCACAGACTAGACTGGGTACCTCCCACCCCACCCCCCAACTGAAGCACACGTAAAACGATATCAGTTGCTTATCTGACAATGTTTAACATATCTCCTTCCCTTTAGACTAAAAGCTCCACGAGGGCAGGAACTGGCTTGCTCCTCATCTCCGGCAGGTGACTTGTAAACAATCGCAATGGCTTACATTCACAACGCGTTATGAATAAGCAAAACTTTTAGGGTTAAAAGTGTAATTTTATTTAGATGTTACTTGTACATAATCTATAGTAAGATATACAAACAGATAAAAATTGTTTAACAGGTTTTTTTTAATACCACTTTAAATTCAATTTACAACAGCATTGGTAATACTGCAAGATGACAAATACTCTGAATTAGAAAACAAAAAGTACTTGCTACTCTGGCTGATACATTCCCACTAGTCTTCAATGGATTAGAATGTGTCATGTGTTTCAGTTGCAAATTATTACAAAACTTTCACAACCTAGCCACTTGGTGCTCAGAAGAGATCTGGATATTCTAAAAATTTACTGAAATGAAAATGTTAATTCTCTAACAGTATACTTTTACTAAAGAAAAAAATATAAGCGTTCCAAATCTTATGGTTTGGATTGGGACTAACGATAGAAAATCAACCACATCATGCTTGCGTTGCTTATGTGGGATATAACTGTCTCATCTCCTCCGCTAATCTATGAGATGAGAAAAAAATCTTATAAGAAATTAAACTAAAATATTCATGGGGGGGAAGACTGGGAACAATTTAAAATAACCTTGCAATATATAAGTACTTTAAGAGGTAAAATTCATAGATATGAAATATGCTTTTAAGTGTGTTTCTCCATTTGTTTTGGTAAATACTTTTGAAAATGAAAACTGAAAATTCAAAATACTCACATTTTCCTTTTCATGTAATACCATATTAGAAAAAGTCTGGATTAAAATTTTTGAGTGAATCAAATTTGCTGAGAAAAATACTGCAGAAATAATCTAAATTGGATTTCAGTCCTTTTTCTACTCTTTTAAAGGCGACATAACACATCAGGGCAAAAGCTTTTTCACTAGTCAGAAAATCAAGTTGAAAATAACTTGTTGATTAAACTATAGGAAGACAACTAATAACTAATAGGCTTATGAATATTTATGAATAAAGTGCCACTGATTTTATGGTAATAAGATATAAATAGAAGAAATCCTGACATGGATAGTAGCTTTATGTGTTCTCTCCATCCTGAGAACAGAAGGAACATAAGAAACAAAGAAGTATCACCAAATATGTTCTAGAATTATGTAGGTAACTCCTAATCCAAAAGTAACAATAAAGACAAAATATTGTAATAAAGACAAAATACTGTTATCAAGACAAAATAAGACTAATAAATGGTAAAAGTCCCAAGAATAATGCCAACAGAGTAGGCCTCTACATTGAAAAAAAAAAGAGAAATTAAAGAGAAGTTTAAAAGTTCATTAATAACTATTGCTTCTATTGAATAAAATTATGGTGATAGCCAAATGGTGACTGGCTCCAAGGAACAGAGACCCAAGAAGCATGTGCCAAAACAGCTAGGAGAGCTGAAGAGACACGACACCCTGGTTTAAGCATGGTCCTGGAGAGGGGATGCAAACAGGAGGCTTGTCAGAGTTTCAAAGTCCATGTGACTAAAACCCAATACACAGGCTTTCTACAAGCCAAGCAAGTGTCCTCTCAGGGACACACGGACATGATGTGGAGGGCCAGCTGATTTCCTCAGGTGAACGCATTAACAAAACTCCACGAAGTCCTGTCTACCATCAAACCAAACAGCTCTCTGTCTTTAATGTGTGACTCCTTCATCATGACTGAGCGTCGCTTGTACCTGCCGTCTGTTTGAAATGCTGGACCTATGTACAAAACGCCTTAGCAAGTAAAGTGTCTTAGTGTATCTGCGAAGTCCTATCTATAAGCGAAGCCTGGGGTGTTTAATTCCTTCCAGAAAAGCAGTTCTCCTTCATCCAAAATGACAAAACATAAGCTCTCATTCGCAAGACTCCCCATGGTGTGCCTTGGCCAGGAATGTAACCCTGGGGGTGTCTCATGTTGCCTTGTGGGAAGGACAGCAGGAAGGGCAGAGGTGAGGGAACACGAGCCACTACAGCTACGGGTCTGATCTCATCTGAGGTGCTTTTGAAAATTTAATGTGCTGACGACAATGTGAGAAAAGGGAACCGTGTGCTTCTAGGATAGAGCAAAGGCCCTACTCAGTGATGGACCCCTCATCTGGCCGCAGCACCAGGAAAAGCAAACAGCTGTCAGCGCCTACACACATGCACACCGAGGCTGCTGGGGTTCAGACCAGGTGGCGCGGGCGCCTTCTGGGGCACTGGCTGTGGGACGCCAACGACCTAAGCCTGGCCTCACTCAGGACGTGGCTCCCGGGAAACACAGCGCACAGGCCTCCTTGCATCCAGGGCTGGCACTCAGCAGGTCTGCCTGGCCCAGCTCTGCAGCTCCGAGACCGTGCGTGTCTGTTCTGCCTGGCTGGTGCTGAGGGGATGGCGAGTGTTTGGAGTGTCACCCCCCAATGGCCCCAGAAGGGAAAAGGACCCTGTTCTTCATTTTCATGGCTACTGAGCTACTTACCTCCTACAAAAGTCACCAGCAAGCACTGAGAAGTGAACGCCTGTGGTGAATTCTGCCTGAAAAGGGCCCTTCCTTTTCACATTTCACAAGAGCGTGCAAAGGCAGTGAAATTATTCCACAGAACATTCCGATTCACAGAGGCTACCACGCCAAGAAAATGAAAGCAGAAACATGTGATTCTTACTTGTTAAATCATTCTCTTTAGAACCAACTTCTGAAACACACACGAAAGAAGTTGAAACAGTATCACTTACTTACTGATTGGAAGACATCACTCTGACACACAGTCATTAATCTGGCAAAGGCCTAACACCAAGCAGCTTCACAAACACACAGCAAGTCTGCAGAATTAGAAGGATTGGGACAGACAAGTCAACCCAAACTGCACGAAACACGTTCATGGCCAAGAAAAAGGAAGCAAAATGCTGTTTTCGGACAATGCAATAGTTACAGCATATTTCCCCATGTGCAGCTATGTTTAGTGGCATTTAAGTATTACACAGTAAATACTGAAAAAACCCAGAAGTTTTGGATGTGCAAAAGCAATGTCACATTATTAATACAAAAGTTGCTAAGCTACAGGATTATAATATGACTATTTGGGTGTTGAGACCACTTAAAATTTTCAATACACTTTCACCACATGGCCTCCTGGTGGGCCACCGACCGCGTCACCGTGCTGTCACCTGCACACCACCTCAGTCAGACCAGTCATTTTCATCGAACTCCGAGTCATCGTCAGAATCACTGTACTCCACAGCGATGCGTCTGGACAGGATGGTGGCCACGTCATTCCCGACCGGCTCTCGCTTGGCCTCTTGTTCACGCTGCTCTTGTACCTTTTTCAGCTGAATTCCTGGAGACACAATATATGGTTTAGAATTCAATCCCTTTGCTTCCTCCAAGTTAAAAAACAAACTAGTAAGTTTACCTGACTTTTTTGTTTTCCTACTGACACTAAGGTTAAGCAGTTTTGGAAATCTGAGGGGAGAAAAGCTTGGAAAAGAGAAGTTTCATGTTTGATGACCAAAAAAAAAAAGAATGGTCACTCAAAGTTGTAACATTCTTTATAGCAAGTAATGTGTTGAAATATAAAAATGTTAGCTATAATTTCAGTGCACAAGAACACCATTAAAAAAAATTCTAGAGCTACACTGCATTAGTCACATGTGGTATTTAAAGATAAGTTGATTATGGGAGTGGCTACTACATGGGGCCATGTAAATACGGAACATTTCTATCATTACAGGACATTTTCTGGACAGCATTGGAAAGGCTGGGACAGCTCTTGGCTAACCTGGGGAGGTAACTGAGAAACCTGCATTGTTGAAATGGATATAAATTACAACCACCTGCTTTCTTACGTAATAAGGAACCAAATGGGATGTGATGATTTAATATGTAAATTCTTTAACTTTTTCTTTTGAAACAATCTCAGATTTATAGATTAACTTGTAAGAGTAGTATAAAAACATTCCCATATAACCTACACCCAGATTCCCCATCTGGTACCATTTGATCACTTTTGTTTTACCAATCTTCCTCTTATTATTGTTGCTGATACACAGACACTTTTTTCTGAATCATTTGAGATAAGTTGCATAGAATTTGCCACTTTGCTCTTTGCCACTAAAATACTTCATTTATAATTTCTAAAAAAAAAAAAACCTATCAAAATATATTAGCAAATTTTATTTAAATTTTGCCAAGAGGTCCAATATAGCAAATAAAAAAGGTTTCTCCCAGGTTTGGGATCCAGCACATATCGCCCGTTATGTTGGTTGCCGTGTTTCACTGACACCCCTCACTGTGGGCAGTTCTTCAGGCTACATATTTTATGACCTCTACATTTTTCTAGAATATCCTCGCTGTGGGCTCCTCAGAGGTTTCCTCATGATTAGATATCTGTACATGTGACTCTACCTGGACAGGGCTCCCAGGTGTCAAAAAGCCAAACACTGTCCACCTATGACCACTTTGTTATCAATGAGGTATTATAACTCTGGGACTTTTTTCCTTGACAAAATCAAAGTATGTCAGTGATGCTCGGGACAGATGAGAACCCAGGGATCTGTAGGAGGGTGTGTGTGCCACACTCAGGCCTGACTCGTGGGAGCTCAGGCAAAGATGTCCCGTGAAGGACATCACTGATGCTGCAGCGAGGCCTCCTCAGTCACGTCCAGACTGAAGCTACTGAGCTGTGACCCAGAGACTGTGCAGCTCCGCACTGTATGACAGAGAAGCTCTTGAAATATTTCCCAATCCTGTCGGTGACCCTCAACCAACCTGGGCTGTGACCTGGGGTGAAAAATACATGGTGAGGAGTAGATGTTTAATGTGGGGGACAGGGGAGGCCCCCGTGGGTGAGGGTCCAGGTTTCCTCACCCTGGTTTGACCAGAGATGCTCTACTTTTGTGTCTCATGTTCTGGGTGTAGTGCGGGACTTGCATCTCACAAAAGAGTTTTGCTGCTACTAAATGCTGAAAACTACTGGCTTAGCACATCGAGCTAAAAATATGAAAAGTCTAGGACATATCCTAAATTTTTTTAAAAAAAGAAGTCATTGATATGAGCTCACTTCCTTTCATTTATACTTTTACCCTTAGAGTAGAATGCAGAGTCAATGAATCATTTATATTATCTATCTGTAGTCAAGTAAAGCTTTCCCAAATTCTCAATTCTTTATCATTACGTGTTTACTTCACACAGCAAAAACACATTAAAAAAAATCAAATAAGGCTCCTTTAACTGTATTCTAGAAAACAATTTAGTGTAGCGAGCCATCATTTGAAGACCAGGCTGTAGCTGGCTGGAGACAGAAATCTCCTTCTGAATGGAAGATGTCGGATTTGGGGGTTTGCTTACCCATTCGAATAGCAGCAAGGAGGTCGCTCCGAGCATCGCTTATGGGTGGTTGTGCAGTTTCTTGTCGCTTCACCTCAGTGACTGTGGGGCCATGCATGGGTGAGGATGAAAGAGAAGAGCCTGTGCCAGGGGGGCCCGGAGGAGGCGGGGCTGTGACCACCAGCCCAGTGGAGGGGGGGTGAGGGGGGGCCGTGTAGGAGGAGCCGGCCGGTGCTGGGAAGGAGGGCTGCATGGGGATCTGGAGGGGACTGACAAACGCAGTTTGTGCTGAAGGGATCATGGGGGGTGGCGGGGGAGGCGGCGGTCCTGAGGGGTTGTAATAGTCAATGGCCTGGGTTGGGAGCACCCTGAGGAGAGAGGAAATACAGAGTCATGAAAGCAGCAACAGAGGGTCGCACCTGAGGTTCTGACCTGCCTAACAGAAAGGCCTCCTCCAGACACAACACACATTGCCATGTGGATCTAGTATATGTGCTGCCGAAGCGAGCACAGGTCATTTGGATTCAAAACACTGCAGGATGCAAAGAGGCACACTGTGGGTCAGTTATTCTACATGAGTCACTATGATGGAATTCAAGAGCATCTACTGAGATGCACCCAAAGGATAACCACTCAAAAAGCAATTTTCTGTGAAATGCTAGAATAAAATAGTTGATTGTAGAGGTAAAAATAGCAACACAAATGCATCCTTTATATTGAGAACCTCAAAAGCAGGTGGCTTCACACACTTGTCTTACAAGGGTTCTGTCTCCAATCAGATTTGGAAAATTCTGTATTTTATATTCCATCCCCATGGAAATTCCCCAAGCCCACAATGCCCATTAGTATATCAAAAGCTTTGAAAGTCCTACAGCCAAGAAATCTGCTGAATTCTATTTAGTCACAGGTTTTCCAAAGCAACTGGACCCCAGGCCTCTTTCTGCCAGACACTTAGAGCCCCAGAACAAACCCTGGGAATCCTGATTTAACAAGAACCAACGGGTGGGAAATACCCAGGATCCTGTCTGTGGTCAGGAAGGAGACCTCTGAAAGCTGAGGGACGTATATTTAGAAAGTGACACACGCTGCTCTAGAATGAACAATGTACTGGTTAATGGACTCACATATTCAACTTTCCTGGGCACTGACTCTAAGGGGGCTCTTTAAAAGATTATGGTTAAGCCAAAAAACAGAGGGCCAGGAAGGCCCATCAAAATAAAGGTGGGTGCTTAAATTTAACTGAACACTTGAACATGAGGGTCTTTTCTAGGGGGTGACTGAATTTTACCCATATGACAGAAAACTAGGTGGTAGAACGGCGACTGGGCACTAAAAGATCAAGAGAGGAGATCATACAGCCAAGTGTAAGGAGTGCTGTTGGTGCAGTTTTCTCATTTGTGATTCACCCAGGACACATGGAGAAACTTGGAGATTTGGGACCGGTTCACAAAATCGGCATTCCACCCTTTAATGCCTTGGCTTAACGATCCATTCAAACATACATGAGTATGTGTGTAAAGGGCGTGTGTTCACATGAATACAGACACACCCCGAAATGTACCTGTAATAACAAAGGGGAGGAGCATGACACTGCATTGTTTTAACACAGGGCTTGTCATAAACCATAAGCTCCATGCCCAGTCATCTTGGCCTCTGACTACTCGGTTAAAATCCTTACACTGCACATCGCAAGATTCACCGCGTTAGGAGGTAGCGATGCGAACGCCCATTACCCGTAGTCAGCGGGAGCCGTGGGCGCCGAGGCCTGGGGCCCCTCCGCGGCCTGCGGCGGGGGCGGCGGGGGCGGCTGCTGTGGTCTGTTGAGGGCCATGTGCCTCGCCGCCGAGGCAGAGGCGGGTCGGTACTCATGCTCCGGGGCCTGGTTTGCGGGCCCGAGAGGCACCGCGTCGCCCACCGCGTACGAAGGGGCGACGGGCTGCGGGAGCACAGAATGGTTGGGAGTGGCCGGGTAGGAGTAATCCGTGACGTCCGATGCGTGAGACCTGACGTTCAAGAGAAAGGTGGGACAAATGTAAGTTAAAAAGACTTCCCTTCCGCATCTATTTGAATAATAACATTGCCAGTATACAGAGGTCACAGATTTACTTCCTTTACTGTCACCTCTAGCCCCGTGGGAGCTTTCAGACAACAACATCATCACTTTAACAGCGAGCCCCCCCAGCGTTACATGGAGTCAGATTCACAGCTTTGAGGTGAGTCAGACAGACAGACAAGCAGGAAACAGCAGAAACCCATCTCACAATGTGTCAGCGGACTTTTTCTAAGAGAGGAGGCTACGCAACAAATTCCATTTGATTTAAAAACTGCATCGAAGACAGAACACTCCAGTGGCAATGACACTGACAGCATGTAATTAGACATTATAAAATGGCAGGTGAACTGGATAAATATTAACCGTTAGAACAGAAAATCAAGACTGCAAAACAGTGACTAGGAGTTGTCTTAAACAGAAGAAATGCATTTAGCCGAAAAAGAAAGAATGAACGTGGGGCAATATGGAAAGGCCTTCCTGTCGTCTTTGAATGCGTAGCTGCGGGTGAAACAAGGGAATGGAGACGGTGTATTAGTTGACAGAGTTCAGACAGAGGCCAGCTAGGCCCTGGCGAGGGGGTGCAAGTGCTCGTGAATGTCACAGCTGCACATGGCGTTAGTACAGACAGCCGCGCTCCTGGCCGGGTTACAGGGCACATGGTCAACAAGGGGCTGCACATCCTCTCATGAGGCCGAAGCGGTGGGCAGCCCGAGGCTGGCAATCCAAGAAAGCAAAACGACAAACCCTCTGGGCGTTCTGTCCTCTTTCGTGCTCCCTGCCTGTTCCAGTGTCTTTGCGTCACTCATAAACTCAATGCCCATTTTCCTCCTCTCCCACTCTTCTTTTCTTGTTCTCACTTTTCGCACGTTTATTTGCTGGTTTCGGTTAGGATTCAGCTTGTGTTTCTCCCTCTGAAGGAAACAGGCGGACACACATGGGGATGTGCAGGGGCAGGGGAGACACGCACCCAACTTCCATCTTGGAATCCAGACAGGAGCTGTTCTTAACTGAAGCATCGCATGGCACAGCGAAGCCCCCTATGTAACAGGGGACTGCTGCTGCTTTTTCTTTCTTCTTCCCTAATTGTAGTATAATAATAACTCACTTTTTTCTTCCCTAATTGCAGTATAAATTCTAGATTATGGTGCATATGTGATTATGTCTTTTGAACTATGCAAACTGCTGGCAAGTGAGTTAAAAATATCTTTACTGGGGGAAGAGCCTGACCTGTATTTAGATTTAGCATATTTTTACAATGTAAATACCTAAAACTCTGGAGTTACTGATGACACGTGCTTGACTGTGTGTGTGACTATGTCATGGGCAGTGTGTAAAGCTTTCTAAAGGAAAGAAAGTTATCTAGCGAAATATGGAGTGCTTCTGAGATGAGGAGCCTGAAATTGAAAATATTCTGGAATCATTTAGAGTGCTATCCTTATAAAGTAGCATTGTGACTCAGAGCCCAAAGGAGCCAATAAAAAAGGGATAACCAGATGGACGAAGGTGTAACGGAACATCTGAATTCAAGAATCACACTAGGAGAGTTCTGGGGGCAGGACTTTGAGGAAGGGTGGGCAGTAGAGAGGACTGGTCAGTTGAAGAGTGAAGGCCCTTCTAATGGGGACCCCAATGAGCTGGAGGGGAGGCGAGGAGTCGGGGTATGCTGGGAGACAAAGAACCCCCCACAGGAAGGTAGAAATCAGCCACAGAAGACACCGTACCAATGTGGAGATGAGTGGGGTGGTCCTCCAATGATTTGTTACAGAAAAGAGAATTGGTAGGAGTGAAGACAATATGGAAACAGGAAGAAGTGTAAGCAGTGGACCCTCAGTGGGAGAACCCAATGACTCCCTCAGGGTTTTGTGGGGAGACAGGCAGGCAGTCGGAGAGCTGTACCACAGGGCCTAGACCAGGATGAGAAACAGCACAAGGACAGCTGGGTATGGAGGTAACCACACTCCTAAATACTGGTGAAAGAGAGCAGGGGGCAAGCAGTTCATCAATTCTCAACCTAAATTTACACTTATAAACAAACCATTCCTGATGATCTATAGAATGAGCAAAAGTTTATGATTAGCTTATGTGAAGTGGGTTAAATATATTACTTATATGAACAGCTTATATTCATGCCATGAAACTTGACATTCAAATTTCCCTCAGTTATTATGGATAGATCCATTAAAAATATGTTTCTAAATAATACTTAAAACATGAATATAAAAAATAAAATTGTCACAAGATTGAAAACATAGAGCATGATTTCAATTTCTGTAAGAGAAAAACCTACCTGTACAGAAAAAGACCAAAGAAATACACTAAAATGAATAGCGGTTTCTCTGGATAATAGGATTATGGATAACATATTAATTTTTCCTGTAATTTCCAAATACAAAAAATTTATTTTATAATAAAAATGTGATACATTTTAGTAAAATAAAAATAAACATTTCTAAATCAAGGAATATAATCCAAGTACAATGGGAAATTATAATCTATTTATCTGGTGCACGCATATAGTGAGAGGCCATGGAAACCAGTATGAGACAAAAGGAAATGAAGAAACAAAAGTTATAATTCCATTTGCTTTTTGAAAATAAGAGAAATGAGGATATATCTAAACAATATAAATCCAAAGGCAGAATACTAAATCACCTTAATGACCACCAATTTTATACCCAGTGTGGAGCAATCTAATTTCAGATGCTAGAATGAGTTATCAGTCATGCAATAGAGGTATTAAAAAAATCACTTTTCCATCTGTATGTAATGAGACAGAAGAGTACATATGGAGTATTATAAAATAAAATATATGTTCCACATGAGTAAACAATCACAACTAAATTAGCTGGAAAAAACAAAAAGCACACTGACATCCTGGGAGCTATCAAGTTTAAGTATTCCTTCCTCCCCACCCACAGCACTAAGAGCAGAATTGTATCACCATGCTTAGTCTCTATAGAAATAAATTGACATGAAAATTCAATCTTGAGACGAGAGCTCAGTTAATGCTTCAATAATTTTTTGTGTAAAACAGATAACATCCTGTACAGAAAAGTACCTAGAACTTGCCTCATATCGACCCAATGACTTACAGCCCTTCTGGGGTGGGAATATTTACAGGCAGTTAGATACTACCGAATACAAAGTATCTTCCATAAGCAGTGTCTGTGCTAAACACCAAGGTTGTAAAGATAAAAAATTTTTTTTTAAAAAGGACACAGATATAAGGCAAGGTCCAGTTGTTGCCCTTTTGATACATTCTTTAATCATATAAAGATTCTTTATTCAAATTATTTAAATGCTGATGGGAGACGTTGAGAGTTTATAAAAATGAAAAATAACAAGTTTACAAAAGTAGAAAGAGGAAATTATACTGAAAGTTAAAATTGACTAGTCAGTTCCTGTTGTTCAGTGAATCCCTTTTGTGAAAAATGTGACTTATGGACCACAACATTCGCACCTGCAAGAAATATTTTTACTGAATTGTTAACAAATTTTAAAGTAAACTCCAACAGAATTCTTCTCCTGAAATTAGACCACATAAGATTAGTGAACTGAAGAAATAAATATCTCTTGACCATCACTTTTTGAAAACTCTTTGAAAAGGTCATCAAAAAGAACGCTGAAGTTATTCCTTAACATCAATTACCACAACCAATTGTTTTTTTGATACCAAATGGCAAAGGAAATTCAACGTGGTAAGCTAAAGAGGAATAGAAAGAATTAAATGATTACGGTAAGTCACTGGCACTTATAAAGCCCAAGTTTAGAATCGATGTTAAAACACTACATCTAGATTAACTGAAAATAAACAAGTCAGAGATATGGAAATCATACAATGTAACCAACGTAAAATAAAACTGCTTTAAAGTATTATTTCAAAATCCAAAACAAAATATATACAATTAACTTTTCAGGGAAGATTGGAAACACACTACGGGATACATAAACACCAAAGCTACTGGTCATATTCAGTGTATAAGATGACCCAGCACTACTCAGAGGCGTAGCTACACACACACGCACACACCTAGTGTCTGGGGACAGGGATCCCTCGGAAGATGCTCCGTGGTACACACTCTGAGACAACCTGTTGTCGGGTCTAAGCTCTTTGTCATATGCCATCATATTCCACTCCTGGCGCCTGTTTCTGGCTTTTCTAACTTTTTTCACCTCACGGGTTGTGCCATCTATACGCTTTTGCTCCTGAGGTCCAGGAAAAGAGAGCAAGCATGCCGAGACAGAAGGGAAAGGAAAACAGGTTAAATGCAGTCATAATGCTCGTGAAACAAAGCCTTCCATCACTTGAATGTTAAGAAAATTCTAACACAGCATATACTCTCTTACGCAACAGATCCAACAAAAAGTAACTGATATTTAACTATTTAACCTAACTTAGTAAAAGTTACTCTGCTACAACTACCAGAATTGCTTACCATCGTTTTTAGTGGAGAATTCCTACATTACTAGGCTTTCAGCTCGTTTAAATGTGCCATATACCTTTTAGATCTATACTATACAGATGAAATGTCTGACAACACCATATAGAGCAATCATTTCCCACCCCTATACAATTCTGACTGGCTTGTTAACATGCAAATCAATGTTCAAAAAATAATTCAAAAGTTCTATTTCTAGTTTCTAAAAGATTATTACAGAATATTTAAGCTAATCCTGCGACAAGTTTAACCCCAAACAAAAGCAAGGTAAGAACTTACCTTCCCATACAAAGACTTATTCTTGCTTCAGCCCTGATGTGCCAGCAAAAATGTGTGCAAAAAATACTTGGGTCCTACATACATGCTTCTTTGAAGGCAAGGGCAATGATTTCTTTGTGTGTTTGTTTTCCCTGCTTCCCTAATACGATTTTGTGATCTCTAAGGACAAGAACTGTATGCCTTTAAGACCTATCCCCTCTTAAGGTCCCTCCACACACGGTTTTATATTGAGCGCACATTCAATCAGTGATGAAATCCAGGCGAGCTCACTATGTCCCAATCCATGCCTGGCTTTGACGATACAAACCGCAAACAAACAAAACACATGTGTCTGTCCTCAAGGAGCTTGCAGTTCAGTGAGGGAAGCCTACGAAACCACACAACTGGCGGCATTCCAGTTTCGGGTACCTCCTCTCATAAGAGAACTGTGCTTTTGCTTCCGTAAAAATCTTTGCTTCTCTAAAAAATAAACACACACACACACACACACACACACAAATGTATAATTATGCAGTGTGATCAGAGCATAAATGTATCATGTACAGAACGCTGTGTAGTCTGGAAGTCAGGGACAGCATCCTAGGCTGAGTGAGAGATGAGATCTGCGGTGTGAGTGGCATTCATCCTGCGGGGGGGGGAGAGGGTGTGCAGGGCTCTGAGGGGGGCGGAGTAAGGTTACGGGAAACAAAAGACGCTGAGTGAGGACAGAGGGGGAATGACTCCCAAGATCTGAAAGCCTACACTAAAAACACGTTCTTTATCCTAAGAGCAATGGGAAACCACTGAGAAGTGAGAAGGGGGGATGACTACTGAAAAGGAAGAGGCATTTGAAAAGATTCCTCTATGCTGTAGAGAACAGACTAAAAGGGGAAAGGCAGGGACAGGTGAGAGAGCTCCTCAGGCAGGCTAGGCAAAAGGATGGTAGACGGCTCATGGGGAGGCGAAGACAGGCGACCAGACTGTTTTCAGAGGCACTAACAAGGCAGAGGTGATGTATTGGCAAAGACTGTGAACATGAAGTTCACAGAACATAAATGGTTTATACATGAAAAGATGTGTAACACAAATTAGATTTTGGGGGGAGAGAGGCTCATCAAAAAAAAAAATATATCCAGGACTGGTGGAGGCCTGTTAAGAGTATAAAGTGAGGCCGGCCGAGTGGCTCAGTTAGTTAAGAGCTAGCTCAAGAGTATAAACTGGTCCAATGTTTTAAGAGTCAGGGAAAATATGATGGTATCTTTCAAAATTTATAACACTCTCGGCTTCTAGGAATTTACCCCAAAGAAGTATCTGCATGTGAGTATGGGGATACCCACCGCAGTGTTATAATAACAACGATTTAGAAACAACCCAGATACTTGTTAACACGGAAACGGGCAAATCATTATGAAGCATCCACACATTGGAACACTACAACTATTAAAAAGGAAGTACATCTTCAATTATGTCTGTATATGTGTGTGTGTAAGTTGTGTATATATGTATATAAAAGTACTTTGTGAAATGTGTTTGCATATATTTATGAATGCTGAAAAATAATCTAAATCTAAAAATATGCACACCCAAATGTTAAATGTTAACAGTGGTTAGTTATGCCGGGCAAGGGAGAAACATCTCAAATTTTCTAAACTAATGTATTTACTTCAGTGTAATTTGAAATTTTACAACCAGCATATATTGTTCATATACTTTTAGAATCCAAAAGAAAAAAACAGAGGGGGATTTCAATGGATTCCAATATACATCCTGATTAAGAACCACTGTATTATATTAGACTATCCCCCTTACTTTTCAGAGATGTATGTTGACAACTTAGGGATTGTTTTAGTAACTCTCAGCTTCCAAATCTACCCACCAACATGTGCAACACACACACACACACACACACACACACACACACACACACACGAACTGCCTATGATAAAATGGTAACTGGGATGCATCCACTGGCTTACAGTAACATCCCTGGAAAATGCCAAACTGTTTCTGAGTCCAGAATGATCTTAGCTACTTCCATTCAGAAGGCTCCCCAATTCTGGAGCACTTCCACTCCTCCAGCACCCCTCTCATCTACACATGCACCCACAGGCTGCCCATGGCTGGGTCTCAGTGAACGACACCCCTGAGAGGGGCCACCCTTGACACTGCACTTCATTTTCACTGTTGCCCCCACCTCGTCATCCCAGCCCCAGCGCCCCCTGCTTTTCCTTCACAACACTTACCAGCATGGTAACTGCAGACTTACAACAACATGTGTATTTGTGTAATCTTAAAAATGTTTTTAAACTACCAAACTAAGGAATCAAAGTTCAGAAACAATGCATTTCTCATCCCCAAATTTTCTAAGTTAATTTTTCCTTCAGGTAGCCTTGTGAGTTCCAAATTGAGAGCAACTCGCGTTTCTGCAATCCTGGAGGATTTCCAGAATGAAGGAGATCCTGCCTCATTTTCTCGTCCTACACAAAGAAGTTTGTAGTACAATTTCCAAGTTTCTTTCCCTCTTTATGAGTTCCAGAAGGATGCATGATTATTTAATGTGTGTTTCCCCCTCTATATTGCAATCTCCATGAGGGTGATAATCCTGTAATTTTCACCAGTTTATCCAGCATTTAAAGGCATTTAAAAAGAATCATTATATAAATGAATGAATAAGAAATTCTTATCAGAATTTTACGTGTTTGAGAGAAGTGGAAGGAGGCAAAACAGCCAAGGAATTGACAATTTTGAAGACACAATAATCATAGGTAGATTAAGGCTGTTTCCCCCCGGAAGAACACTGGTGAAAAATTAAGTATTTTTGCCAAAAGTACCACTGAGAAGGGAAACCTAGAAGGTAATTTAAAAGGACAGGCATGTTTTAAAGGAAATTACTCTTCAAAGCCCAGGGGTTTTGTCCCATTACTACTAAGAGCTGTGGGGATTAAGACCCACAAGCCTTAAATATCTGTTTCTTTTCTGTTTAATAGCATCTTCCTTTTCTTTGCTTGAATACTTCTCCACTTGAACACTCAGCAACTCTTCCAAGATTCCCCAGTTAATCTCTGCAACCCACCAGCACAAAGAGCAGGGATGCCTAACCAAGCCTTCGGACTTCCTTCCTAGAGCTCAGTGGTAACATCTTACGTGTGCAGTCTGAAAACTGTTGCCATGTTCCCTTTCTTAAATCCTGTTTCCAAATTTCAAATTCTCTTCCATTCCAAACTGTTGCTCCTACTGGGCCAATACATCGAAATGCCTCAAAACCTTAAGGCCACCGACCCACAAAGAGCTAAGCATTTCTCTTAACTAAAACACTCTAGTATTCACCAAGCAATCCAGGTGGTGCTTTTTAAAAACATAGCTTCCATATAGAAGTGTTTGGGGCATTCACTCTTCTCAGTGGCTTCAGTCTAATTTCTGGGCCCCAATGGGACAAGTTTCGAAAGGTGAGCAGAGCGGTCTGTCCGTCCCAGAGTGCTCACAATGCAGGTGCCGTCACCTTCAGACCTGCAGTGATCTCGCCTACTGCCACCCACCAAAGCATCTCATTTCTAGAAAATACCATCCTCTGAACTTGCAGATCATGCACGCTTTTCAATCCAATATGAACATTTCACCAAAGCATTAATTACAGCTAGGGGGCAACCCAACAATTAAGAAAGCTTTAAAAAGTCAAAAACAGATAATGATTTCTGATATGGAATGTTGACTGTTTTATGAAATTTGAAAGAGCAGTTGGAGAGAAGTTCTTAAAGATGGTTACAGACAAATCTGAAATTTTAGCCACTACTTTTGTGAAAGCAAAGCAAGGGTCAGAGAACAAATTCAGAATATTTATTGAAAAATAGTATTCCTTTGTTAGACTGACTTGTTGGTATCTTCATGTAAAAAATACAATCTCTAAAAACTTCAGCACTAAATCCAACCTCTCAACTATTTAAGTAAAGATTTACTGGTTTATTTATAAACTATTTTATTTATAAAAAGAATCCCATTTATACATTTATAAGTATAGTTCCCCTACTGGAATTATTTACCTTTTGACGCCTTTTCTCTTTCCTCTTATCTTCTGTGTCCTGTAGCATTTTTTCTTTCCAGAGGTCAAAGAAATAGGATGGATCAGTATAGAACTTCAGTCCATCCTTTTTATCATCTCTATAAACCAAGGTATTACAAGTTAGGGGGAAAGAAAAACGTTGTTAGATATTTTCATAAAGGGTTAATATTAATTTTAACGCATGAAGATTATAACATCTACACAGGGCATTTTAACTGTCCTATATATTAAGTTTCTCAGATTTCCTTATTTGAAAAAAAGTATAAACATTCAAGAACAGTAACTTTTCTAGAATAACTAGGTAAAAAGTACTCTTGCAAATTTAGATTTAAGTATAGAAAAACACTCCTAAAAATCACAATATGGCTCATACACAGCAATATTTAACACCTCATTTCAGGAAATGTTTTGTTTATTCCAACAGGGGGCCATACACAGAAACGCATGGATTCTTTATAGACATTCACTTCTACTCTGGGGCGTCAATGTTATTAGGATAAGGATTTGTAAGTATTCTGTCCCTTTTCTTCAATCAGGTTTGCCTGATTTAAAAATTCATTTACAAAGGGAGTAAAACATTCATGGTGTGTAAGTGACTAAGAAAAAAGTGATGAACTATTTTTAATGTGGAAGTAACCCACAAAGAAAATTCACTTGTATCCATTTCATTTTCCAGCAGCATTACAATTACTGTGGTCTAGAGAATATTTCAAGTCTTTATATAAGTTACTCATTTATCAAAAACCAATAATAATGCAGCCAACATGAATCCAAAGTTGTAATATTAATCAAACGTAAACCTCAAAATAATTATGATATGAAGAAAACACTCTATGCTACTAATGCTTTAGAAAGTATTTGGCTTGTAGATTACCTGCAAGAGGAAGCAGAAAACTGACATTTCAAATTAATATTTCAATAAGTCATTTAAGGTACACAGAGGAAGCAACAATCAGTGAAATGACTGTGGCAAAGAGCTTGAGCCCAAATAGTCAAAGAAAGCTATGTGCTTTGTTCCAGGGGAACCTGTCTGTCCCGGAAGCTCCTGCTACGCCCGTGCTGGTAAGCGTCTCCTCATCAGATAGTAGGCCCCAGTGCCTACGAGGGCTACTCTGGTCGCTCCTTGAAAATCACTAACAAACCAGTGCCATTTACTCTACTTTAACCTCTGATGACATCAAATCCTTCCTTTCTTTCCCAAATTTCCTGATAAGCAACCTGCACTACAGTGATTTTATTAGTAACATTATTGTGAAAAATATAGTTTGTTTCCTGAAGATACTATGGCTTCAATATACATGAAGACATAGAAAATCTGGGCATGAACTTGCTGCAAAATTTAAGATAAAATGTACATTAAAAAAATAAAAATGGAGCTAATGCTTAAATGAGGGCCGAAACTCACCTAAACAAATGTGAACCTTGACATAAAAATATAAGCAGAAATGTCCCATGTTTATAGCAACTAAATATTTGATTTTTCAGTCACATTGTACTTCTCGTATATTAAGACTGTTGTGACAGTGTCATACTTAAGCTCAAATGCAAAAGTTTGTGCTTTATATACCCCAAATATTACTGTAGTAACAAAAAGTAGATTTGAATCAGCACTGCTATTCTTAAATACTACTAAAAAGTCAGACATTTTTTATTTTTCATAATACTGAATACAAACAATATACATGAAAGTCAACTCATTTTTTATGTAATTAAAAATTTAAATCATCACAAACAAGTATTTCTTCTTGATCAATGAAATATAAGTGGTTAGCTGGGTTTTCTGGGTTCTTTCCCTGTAGAACGGATATTTAGTGAAGTTTCTTAGGGAAATTTTAGTAAGCGAGTCCTCATGGCTCCCAGTGCCAAGTAAAACTGATTGCCCCACAAAAATGCCTATTAAATAAGCAAAACCAAAGTTAAAACATGAGGCTTAAAATACCACTATTCATACACAGCATCAGTTCTAAATGAGTGTGCTAAAACCTCTAGAAAAATTTACTTGTTTCATAAAAAAATGGGGCGTCCTGGTCCTCTCCCACCACAGTTTCCATGGGCTCTCTATGACATTTTTTGGAGAGAACCTCTTTTTCTGTCCATGCTGAAAGGGATGGAGTTTCAACTGCTGCTTTACTAGCAGAGCTGTAGGTCCAAACATTGACTTTTGGGCCCTGAGAAGGGACAGGAATTCACAGTAAGAAAAACTCTGGGCCGAGGGGCCCTCCGAGGCAGGAATGGAAGCGAAGAACGCACTGAATTCTAAGAGGCCTTTGCGGGCGGACCAGCAGGCAGGGCTAACCCTGGGGGCTGTGAGGACTGCTCCCCACCACAGTCTGTGATCCTCAGAGGCTGAAGGAATGAGCCCCACAGAAGGGTACAAAGATGGGAGAGGAACTCCAAAGTGCAATGAGAAAGTATATGAAAAAGGGAGAGGGGAAGGAAGGTGACAGAAAATACAGAAAGAAAGCACTGATGTGGTAAGAGGTAGGACAGACAGGTGTTTTAGAAAGCATTTTTAGTTTCTTAATATTAATTTTCTGCACTATATATTTTTCATTTCTTTTCTTGGAAGTCTGGTCCTCATAATGTGTTCTACTATTTTACAATAACAGAAGGTTAATTTGTTGACTGTATTTTCACTCTTGAAAACCCCTAACGCTGCAGAATACATTTTTCTGAATTAAATAACAAATGTCTCTGCAGTGCTGAAATGCTGAGAGAGGCATTTTGCTGCATTATAACTGAATTATGCAGCTCCTTTAAAAATTGACTTTGAATATGAGGAATAGCATAACCACACACAATACTGTTATGTAATGTGCTCACTTCTACTTAAGATGTCTACATCTCTAAAAGCTAAAGTCAGAGCTCACACTCCCCTTGGTAAGTTTATCTACATTTTGAAATATGAAAACTTGAACAATTCTGCAGCAATGATTACTTTCATTATGTATGATACTGCAATTCTCATTTTCCAAGTTGGAAGATACTTGCACAGCACTGCCGACCTCTCCCACACACCGACACTGACAAGGCTCTGGGAACAGGTGAAGCTGTACCTACCTGTACGGTGTGAGAATATTCAGGGGAGGTGGTTTATCACTCTGGTTGTAGATGTCAGCAACCGGGTTAGGAATGCTGTTCTTTGAAACCACCTGTTGGTCTTGGACTGTGGAACTTTTGAAAGCTTTTTTCATGTTGATGTCCTGTAGTGACACTATTTGGAGAAAAGTCCCCCAAGGTGAGTTAGATGGAAAGATTTTCACTGTTTAGAATATAAGTATAATTTGAGTCACAATCATAAACATCTCCTAGAATAACCAAATATTTTTTTATTTTTCATTTAACACCATGCTGAAGTAGCATGTGCATTCCTTCCCTCTTATAAGTAACAATTATCTCTGAAATGAAGTCATGTCTTTTTTTTCTGTAGTGACCTAATTACTTCATTGAACCTAATACTAAAGCATCATTTTTTATTTAAATAGCATTTTTCAGAAACCACATAGGAATATAGTTATGAGTGTAACAGGCATGTAAACACATAGATTTGGGTATGAGGGGGGTTGGGAGACAGTTAATATAATATGTGTAGGAAAGACTTCTGCAAAATATACAAAAAACTGTAAACAAATAAAAATAGGCATTAAGTTTTTCTGACATGAACATTAAAGAAAGGCAGCAAAGGTTTTCAAGAGATAGTCCTGGAAATTAAGTAGCATGATATAAAACAACGTCGAGGAGTGAGAAACTCAGAGCTGATGATGCTTATTTCTTGTGTTTGTACACACTTGACATCTCATGTGTTAACTCACTGACTCTGACACAGATTTTCTGAGGGTGGGCACACTGGTGCATTGTCCCACTTGACCAATGCAGTCAGGGAGAGTGTTAAGTGGCTTTTCCAAGATCACCCAGCAAAAAAGTGGCAGGCCCCTAATAGAACAGAGATTTCCTACCTTGGTCAAGTGCTTTTTTCTTATTTTTATACTGTAACATCCACGCCAAGGAAAGTAGAGATGATCACCAACTTACAATGGTGTGACTTAGGATTTTATGATGATGCAAAAGTGATACTTATAATAAATTACATGAGATGGTCAACGATGTTCAACACTTTATTATAAACTAGGCTTTGTGTTAGGTGATTTTGCTCAACTGTAAGCTAATGTAAGTGTTCTGAGCACATTTAAGGTAGGCTAGGCTAAGCTATGAAGTTCGGTAGGTTAGGTGTATTAAATGCATTTCAACTTACGATATTTTCAACTTACAATGTATTTGTCGGGATGTAACCCCATTGTAAGTCAAGGGGCATCTGTAATAAGGTAAAATCTTAATTGGAAGGGGATTTTAAGGATATGAACTGTACTATAAAATCCATGAAATTTAATCTACAGATTGACTTTTTCCAGTGTAAGATTTATCACAAGCATTTCAATTGCAAGAGACAACAAAAAATTGAAGGAAGATAAACATTTAAAAATCACTTGTGATACAAATTTGAAAAGTGAATGATTGATTTAAGATGTTACAAATTCTTTTTCTGAATAGAACAAGTAGCTATTAAAATTTTAACTTTTAAAAATAAAAGATAAATTTAAAACATCACATTTAAAAAAGCATGTCTTTTGCTCCCCAATTACTGTTGGAAAAGTCAGTAAGAATGTTTATAATGGATGGTAAAATTTCAATGTTATACATTTTTGTTAAATTTCTAATTCACTAATTTAATTTGGAGCTTTGAAAAAGACCTGAACATGAGCAAACATTTCTTAGATGATGGGTGAATTCCATAAATAGCACATTAAAAAAAATAATAAAACCTTCATTTTGTTCTAATATTATTATAGGTGGAAAAATCAGATGCTAGGATCATTTTAAGAGAAATTATAACCAACACATAAAAGTGAAAATAATTTTTAATCTGAACATTTTTCTTAAAGTAAATATAAAATGGCATTTCTTGTACATTTTTACAGATTAGTTTTTTCCCATCTAATCTCAAGCCTTTATTCAAAAGATAACAGAAAGTGAAACTTTTAAAAAAGAATTGTTGAGGGGCTTGCTGAATGACTCAGTTGGGTAAGGGCGCAAGCTCTAAGCAACAGGGTCACTGGTTCGATTCCCACATGGGCCAGTGAGCTGAGCCCCAGCTCAGCAGCCACTGAGCTGCCACCAGGTGGCAGGATGGCTCAGGTGGTGAGAGTACCGTGCTCCTAACAATAAAATTGCCTGTTCGACTCTCACATGGGATGGTGGGCTATGCCCACCCACAACTAAGATTGAACATGGCACCTTGAGCTTAGAGGCCATGAGCTGCCAATGCGCAGCGAGATGGAGACTGGGCTTGGAGCTGAACTTGCTGCACCCGTCACAACTAAGACTGAAGGACAACAATTTGGCTGTTCCCCTTCCCCAATTCCCCAATAAAATCTTAAAAAAAGAAAAAAGAAAAAAGGAATTGTTCACTTTTAATGTTGTTGAAACTGCCACAATTTCAGGGTCTATCATCAAAATGATTAGTTAACTACACAGTGCTTGCCACATTATTTTAAGACTGCGAAGTCTAAAGGCTTTCAATAAACGCTATTTCTGAGAAGTTACATCAGAAGTATTGCCACGATTATTCACAGGCATTAACCCTGACAAGAATACGGATAGAAGCCTTCACTCCCTTTGCACTCTATGCAAAACCCTCCCTCTTAGCTGGCCTGTATCTTTGGAGTGATTCTGTTATTTTTAGGTAAAAAAAAAAAAAAATCTTTAAAATAACTACCAATAACCTAAATTATGTCTTTTAATACCGAATACATTCAAAGAATCCTTTAAAACAATTGCTATATGTGTTATTTTTTTTTAAAAAAGAGAGTATGGCATATGAGATAGACAAGATATGAATCTTTTAATCACTGATTAACTCAATGTTGTGGGTTCCCCAAGCCCCACTATTTTTCTAGCAAAAGACAAGATGAAATATCAGCATACTACCCCAAGGAAAAAGCAGTAATTACCCTGCAATTAATTACTACTGTCTTATCAACATCACTTCTAACTCATTGTTTTCATGCAATTACCTACCCTCTTCCACTGTTGAATCCAGCTGGGTAACTTTGACAGCAAGGCGATCGATTCTGTCTTGAAGGGAATTGGCTCTGATGTAAAAGTTGTTAGCCTCATTGAACAGCTCTCCAAATATGTCTTCAGCATGTTTGCCTATAGAAGAAAATGAATGGAGAAAGCCATGTGTTAACTGCTGAGGCGGCCTTAACACCTTCTCACCAAAGCTGATACTGGCAATACATGGGATGTTGTCAAATGATTATATTGGGTCTGTTGGAAAAGTTATGATGCATTCTTGCAACGAAAACATAGAAAAAATACATCATGACTTTTCCAACAACCCAATAAAAATTGTGTCATGGTCAACGGCCTTTAGAAATTTTTGAAAATTTACTAGGGATGTTCATACATATCTGAAATGGACCCGAAGTTGCAGAATTTTAAAATACCGCAGATAGTATAGAAATTTATTTAATTGCTATACGAGCTATCACCCAAGTTGTTTCCTATTAAACTGAACTTCTTTGGGGAAAAAAATTACTCTCATTTTGCATGCTTAATGTATAACTAGGATCACTTTCCTTTTGCTTCCCAAGATAATTCAATAAATCATGTTGGTTTCTAACTTTAGGATTTTTATCTCACACACAATTGGAAACATCAGATACCTTACATTGTGCCTAACACTTTCCAATGGCATTAAATTGTTCTATTTCATACTCTGAAATCTAGGGATATAGCGGTGACTCTAGCACTCTCTGAAAATCAGTATTTTGAATGCTGAATTAAATTTTTCTATATAAATCACCTCTGCATTTCTGTGAATGCTAGACACAATTACTTTTCTTAAAGTATTACATTCCTGAAAATCTGACAGCAAGACAGGAATCGTATCTGCTCATGTTGACTTTCCAAATCCCAATTCCATTCCTTTATTTATTCAACAAACACTTAATAACTGCCTCCTCTGAGTGTGCCAGGCACCTCTGCATCCTACCTCCTCTGAACAGAGCGACCACTTTTTAAAATAAACTCTATTTTTAAGAACAGTTTTTGGTTCACAGCAAAACCAAGCAGGGCATGCAGCGAGATCCCATACATCCCCTGCTGCACCCCACAGCCTCCTCCACCGCCAGCACCCCCACCAGAGCAGTGCACTTATTACAACTGATGAGCCCACACTGACCCATCATCATCACCCAAAACCCAGCTTCCATTAGGGCTTACTCTTGGTGTCGTACATTCTATGGGTCTGGACAAATGCATAATGGTATGATCCCACCTTTATAGTATCACTCAGAATAGTTTCACTGAGCATCCCTGTGCTCCCTAAACATCCCCAGTGCTCCACCTACTCATCCTCCATCCCTCCGCTGGCACCCACTGAGCTTTTTACCGTCTCCATAGCTTTGCCTTGTCCAGAATGTCATTTAGTTGGAATCACATAGTATGGAGCCTCTCGGATTGGCTTCTTTCACTTAACATGCATTTAAGCTTCTTCCACGTCTTTTCATGGTTGATAGCTCATTTCTTTTTATCACTGAATAATGTCCCATTGTCTGAGTGTACCACAGTTCATTTATCCATTTACCTAGTGAAGGACATCTTCGTTGCTTCCAGTATTTACTAATTGTGAATAAACATTTGGGTGCAAATTTTTGTGTGGACATAATTTTTCACCTCATTTGGGTAAATAACAAGGAGCACGAATGCTGGATTGTATGGTAAGAGGATGTTTAGCTTTATAAGAAGCAGCCAAACTGTTTTCCAAAGTGGTTGTACCAGTGTGCATCCCCAGCAGCCATGAACGGGAGTTCCTGTTGCTCCATGTCCTCACCAGCACTTGGTGTTGGCAGGGTTCTCTTTTAAATTAGCATTTCCCTGATGACATATGAGGCAGAGCATCTTTTCCTATGTTTATTTGCCATCTGTGTATCTTCTTCGGTGAGGTGTCTGTTCAGGTCTTTTCCCCATTGTTTAATCATATTGTTAGTTTTCTTATTTGAATTTTATTATTGTTGAATTTTAAGAGTTCTCTGTATCAATTTTGATAGTCCTTCATCAGATTATGTCCTCTGCAAATATTTCTCCCAGTCTGTGGTCTGTCTTCTTATTCTCTTCATAGTGTCTTTTGCAGAGCAGAAGTTTTTAATTTTAATGAAGTCCGCTTTACCAATTATTCCTTTCATTTGTCACGCCTTTGGTGTTGTATCTAAAAAGTCATCACTATAGGTCATCCGGGTTTTCTCTTGTTCTCTTCTAGGAGTTTTATAGACTTATATTTAGGTCTGTGATCCGTTTGGAGTTAATTCTTGTGAAGGGTGTAAGGTCTGTGCATAGACTTACCATTTCTTTTTATTTGCATATTCTATCCATTTATCACTCAAATGAGAAGAGAACCTGAACCTTCTAGGAAGAAAACTTACTTGGTGCATGAATAACCATGTTTCTTTCATAGTGCTTCACAGTTTATACAATGCTCTCATCTCCACTTTCCTGACTCTGCTGTAATCTACAAGACCACACCCTCTGTGAGAGTGAGAACCATGTCTGTCTGTCCAAGATATAGCCCAGCCCTAGAATGATGCCTCCTGGCACACACCTGTTCAAGGAATTGAGTGAGCTCATGAGGTAAACAGCGAATTACTGCTTTCATTTTCCAGGTGACTAAACTGAGCATCAGAAAGGTGGCCTGTCCAAATCTCATGACTAGTAGTAAGTGGGAGAAATAGATGAAACAAAAATTTGGTCTTCTAACTTCTAATTCCCTGCTTTTATCATGTATTTCCCTGAACTTCCTCGCTAGAAATTATCAACTTCCATGAATTATTTCAGGCCATGAGACACTTGGTAATTTCCTGTTTCCTTAATAAAATGAACTACAATATTTTGCTGCTTAAGTGGTTACTTATAGACACTAGACAAGTATTTCTTATGAATTTAAGATTAGCATGATTTTATAAATTCTAATAGTGCAACTGTCTCAACAAGAGGAACTTTCTCTTAAAAAAAATAAGAGCAATAAAGAAATCAATAAAAACACCAGCCTACTCGATTCTCTGCTAAAAATGGGGGGAAAATCCGAGACTACTGATTTCAGCTGTTTCCTTAAAGCCATGTATCTATAGTATGGTTCTCTGCAGTCATGTCCAATTCTGCCAACACTTCTCACTCCCACAATATACAAAATGGATTCAAAAAGGCAGAGAAACGAAGTCTTCACACAAATTACATGTTTTTGGACACTAGAGCTAGATGTGATATCCAAAATTAATGTTTGTTTGCTGCCTTATAAACTCTTTCCTGAGCGCTGGACCTGTGTATCTAACTAGCTAATCGACATCTTCTGTGTTGATATCCATGTGCAATGCTGTACAAGTTCTGCTTTGAATTCATTTTCATGTTGACTCCGACCTGCACAGCTCATTTTGAAAGGCATCAACTATCCAAAATGAAGCCCAAGCAAAAAACGGAGTCATCTGTGACTGCTCGCTCCCTCTACAGCTCATGGCACACCGAACCTCATGACTTCTATCCCCACCCCTCCCCACCTCCCCTTAGCTCACACCCTCCTTTTTTCTCTCCTGAATTACATCAGCAGCTTTGCTTTTTCTGCTCTCTGGTTCACCTCCCACCCTCAAATCCACTTCCTCACACTGCTGCCAACTGGTCTTTCTAAAAGAAAGATCAGACTGTGTCCTTCCTATTTAAATCCCTCATTGTCCCCCATTATCTCAAGGTAAAAATCTAAGCCTCTCAGTGGGATCCAGGAGGCACCTCATTTCTGCCCTTTATTTGTGCTCCAATCAGGAAAACAACTTGCAGTCCCTCAACCCATCCCACTTTCTCCCAGATCCTGAAACTCCTTAGCATTCGCAAATCTTCCATGCCTTGTCATAAAAGCCAAGGGCCAGGTAACGGTTTATAAGCTCCTAGTGCTGTGCTCTAACTCGATTTACCTTGCAGGCCTCATCAACCGTCATCCTCTCCCTCCATATTCCACTCCAGCTACACTGGCCCCTCCTGTTTCGCAGACATGCCAATCATACCCCCTCTCCTCAGGCTTCTGTAGTTCCTGTTCCTGCTGCCTGGACCATTTTAGTCTCGGAGAGTCACATGGTTTGCTCCATCACCTCTTCTAGGTCTACCCAAATGTCACCTTCTAAGTAAGACTTTCTCCAGTAGCCCTAGCTCAATTGCACTTACACACACACACACACACACACACACACACACACACACACACACATTCTTATCCCCTCCCTGTTGTATTTTTCTCCTTAGTACTTACCACCATGTAATACATTATACACTTGTACTTATTCATCTTATTTCCAGTGTCCTTCCACTAGAATGTGCGATCCAAGAGGACAAGGACTCTCTTTGGTCCTGTGCATTGCTGTATCAATCCCCAAGGGCTAGGGCATGCCTGACTTATATATATTAATAGTAGGTGCTCAAAAAGATTCTGGAATAAATGAATAAAAATGCACTAACTTAAAAATCAATCCTTCAAAATGCAGACTGGGGTGCCCTTTCCGTGCTCTCACAATACCCTAAGCATATCCCAGTCACAGAGCTCTTCATATAACTCTAATCTCATCTATTTACAGACGCTCTTTGAAGATATAAGCTCTGCCTTTTAGCTCTGCACTGTGCTGAGCCAGGGCTTGGTGAGCATCTCTTCACTAAAACACAGGATATATTCCAGTGTTTTCTTGTTAACAGGTTATACAACCTGCTCAAGCAAGTTTGGGAAGTGTTGGACTAAAAAGATTAAATGTGTTCCTATGCCTTGGGGCATCACACAATCTTTACTATGCTAGTGTGCATTAGGAATCTGCCAGGGAAGCATCTAGCATACCATGTTTTCAAATTGACTGGGCCTGGAAACACCTAACAACTACTGCTTTATGGGGCCCATTTGGGGAAATTCCTGCCCAGTCAACTGAATGATCTGTAGACAAACACCATGTTCCAAATGCTTTTAAATCCAAGTCTATCAGTGGTTTGTTTTCAAGGTCAGACATAGCCAAATGGAACCCACTAAATTGTGTTTTTCTACTTGACCATTCATAGTTAAAAAAAAAAAATTCCAGTGCAACTCTAAAAAAAATTCTATTCCTTTCCCTCCAGCTATGCAGAAATCTAATTAATAGGAACCAGTATACATCACCAAGCATATGGGAGTATACAACAGTCTCTTGCAAAAATTACCCCAGCATTCTCAAACCACAGAAACGACTGTTAAGAGCCACACTCTGTGAGACACCGTATAAGTTATAAAGGATAAATGGTATGTGCCCTCTACCTTCAGGGCTTAGCCCTATTTTTAAAAAATGCAATTGATACTATATTCCCATTGGAAGTTCTCAATTTATAAAAAGAAACAGGAATTAAAGACTTGCATACTTAATCTTTCCCCAGCTGCTGAAAGCTGACAAGTGACTAAAGAGAAGAAAGTGGAAGGAACTATATTTACTGATGAACAAGAATAAAGTGTTGCAATTACGTATTTGGTTTTGCAAACAGCAGCTTATTTGCAAAGCTTGATTTTACTCACTTTCAATGGCAAGCCTATTAATAACTAAATTAAAATAATTCTGAATGAATTAAGGACCACATTCAGTAAGTGCAATTTATTCATTTTTTACTGACAAAGAATTCTGTATGAATTTATTAGGACCATTTGGACTTGTGTCCAAGTATGTCAGGTTGAGAAGTATGCCTCCACGCTGCCAACGCATAAAATTATGCATGGATTTTCAATTGTATTTAAAATTCATTATAAACAACTAGTGTGTCTGTTATGAGTCCTTTCTGTGGAACAAGAAACCAGTCATAACAAGGTCCTTCAGAAATTTTAACACACACATCTAGCACCTAGATCTTGGTCTGTCAAAATTTTGGCTTTTCATTCTCCACTAAAAGGAATGTGTCTTCTTGGAAAATAACTAGTTCTAGGGCTGACGGTGGAAAAGTACATGATGAGTTTAGAATGTATTGCAGTGCTTTTCTAAATAAAATAAATACTCAGAGAGTGGTGAGGACATACCAAAAGGACACAAGAGCCAGCCTGAAAGGGCTCCAACTGGCCACATCTGAGAAATGGTGAGCATCAAAATAAATAATAATAAAAACAATGGATTATAACCCGTACAATAAGAATCCATGAGTCATACTGATATAAGTAAATGAACAAATGAATAATTGGGAAAGAAGTGAAAGCACTTGCAGCAGAATTCCAGCTCATAAATGTAGAAGAAATTATGGAACAACAAGTCATCATTCTGCAATTACTACAATAATGTGTCCCGGGCAAGAGTCACAATGGATGCTCAGACTAGTGGGCAGGAGTAGGATGGGAACAGGTGATATTACAAAGTCTCAACGTGTCTCCCCACAGATACTTATTAATGAATTACACTGGGGCGGGGGTGGGGGAAGGACTGGGCGATGGGACTTCACATTAGCAAAACCTACAGACAAAACATTAGCCAAGTGATAAAAGTTAACATGGGTATTTATAGGACAAGCAGATAATTTCTGTCATCACCCTGTGACAGTCCTGCCATATCCTAAATCTGACTTAATCATGAGGAAACATCAGAAGATACAGACCAAAGGACATTTCACAAAATAAATGGCTGGCTCCCTTCAAAAACATCAAGTCACAGAGGTCAAGTCACAGAGGAACTGTTACAGATTAAAGGATATATGTACACATGTACACACACACACACACACACATTGGGGAGAGGGAGGAGGAGAAAGGAGGGTAGGTAGGAAAGAGAGGAGTCTCCGAGAAAAAGAAAAAATGTGGTAAAATAATATATGGGTGAAAATTCATGAAAATTCTTTGTACTGTTTTTGAGCTTTCTGTAAGACTGAAATAATTTCAAAATAAAAAGTTAAAGAAACTTTATTATAGTACTTGTAATAAAGTCCAGTTGCTACTGAATTCCACAAAATAACAAGTAATAATTAGTGGGCCTTAAGTTTGTTTTTTTTCTTTTTAAAGTTTAACTTTTTTCTACTATGAAAACAATTCATGCTGATAAATATAGAAAATATGGGAAAGTAAACAACAGGAAAAATGGCCCAAAGTCCAATCTAGGACATCTGCTAACATTTTGATTTCTTTTGTCTTTGCTGTGTTTATAAGCCTGTACAAAAGTCAAGAAACATAGTATACACCCTGATTCTTTGAAATGTCTTTCTGAGTATAAATGTTAATACATGTTCATGGTAGAAAATTTGGAAAACTCAGAAAAATAAAAATAAAAAAATGTCACCCAGAGTTAACTACAGTGAACTTTTTTATATACTTCTTTACAATGCTCTAGGCATTTTATAAGAACTAAGATAATAGATGTTGATTATTACATATTTGCTGTCAGTCTTTTCAGCAAATATTTATTAAGCACCCATTGTATACGAGTCATTTAAGATACAGCAGTGAACATGGCCACAAAGCTTCTATCATACACAGACAATAAACAGATAATGTCACGTGATGCTAAGTGCTATGAAG
>NW_017731510.1:2960525-3018729 GCF_001890085.2 Hipposideros armiger | reverse complement strand
CTTTCCCTTCAGGGGTGAGCGACTAGAGTGAAGCAGGGGGGTCAGACGGGAGCTCCTGCAGAGCAATGGGGACCACAGTGGCTGGGACTAGAAGGGCAGCAGTGGGGTGCTAACAGGTGGCAGATTTCATACATATTTTGGAGATATCGGGTATGAGAGAAAGGAAAGACAAAGCAAAAGCAGGTGGAAGGGCAGCGTTCCCATTTGCTAATAGATAGAGAAGAGGGAAAGAGGGAGGAAAGAGATCGTTAATTCACTGTTAGACATGCTGCGTCTGAGAAGACTAGCAGGAAGCCAAGTGAAGATGCCCAGCAGGCAGTTGGATATACAAGTTTGAAATCTAGGGGACAGGTCTGAACTGAGGACACAAACTTGGAAGCCTGTGTAAAGATAGTACATTCAGGCCATGGGACCGGATGAGATGGCCTAGTGAGTGGGAATGGCAGAGAAGGGTGTCAGTGGCCTGGCTTGGAGCACTCCAGCACGGAGCGGCTGGGAAAGCCATCAACGGGGACTAGGAGAAAAGCTTGTGAGGCAGGAGAAACATCAAGTGTGCTGGCCCAGAAGCCAGGTAAAGGAAGTTTCTCCAGAAAAAGTAAATTATCAACTGAGTCAAACGCCGTTAATGCATCAAGTATAAGACAGACTGAGCACTGGATTTGACAACACGGAAGTCATTGGTATTGCTGACAAGCAGTTTCAATAATGGATGGGACAAAACTTTAATGGAGACGGGAGACAATCAGGAAAGTAAAGGCAGTGAAGATATGAATGGTCTCTTCAAGGAATCTTGCTACACAGGGGAGCAAAAAATGCAGCTGTAAGTAAAGGATGATCTCAGGTTTAAGTTGGAAGATTTCTCAACATACGTATTCACATTTAGTGGGAATGATGCAAACAGAGAGGGAAAGATGATGCAGGGGAGAGAGAAGGTAAACGGATGAGCATGAAGGTGTGGGTTCAGCGCTTTAGATAGAAACCGGAACAGACACCATTTTAAGGGAGGGTGAGCAAGGCACACGGGGGGGTACAGAGGCACATCAGAGAAGGGGTGTTTTGTCCTCCTCTATTTTCCCAGTGAAACTAGAAGCAAAGTCATCAGCTCAGTGGGCAAGTTTGAGGTGGAAAGAGATGATATGAAATAGGCACTCTAGGTACAGGAAAACTAATAACACAGGAATTATAGCGGGACTGCTGAGCTACTCAGGCTCACCTGAGACTTCCAAGTTTGTGTCCTCAGTTCAGACCTGTCCCCTAGATTTCAAACTTGTATATCCAACTGCCTGTTGGGCATCTTCATTTGGCTTCCTGCTAGTCTTCTCAGACGCAGCATGTCTAACAGTGAATTAACGATCTCTTTCCTCCCTCTTTCCCTCTTCTCTATCTATTAGCAAATGGGAACGCTGCCCTTCCACCTGCTTTTGCTTTGTCTTTCCTTTCTCTCATACCCGATATCTCCAAAATATGTATGAAATCTGCCACCTGTTAGCACCCCACTGCTGCCCTTCTAGTCCCAGCCACTGTGGTCCCCACTGCTCTGCAGGAGCTCCCGTCTGACCCCCCTGCTTCGCTCTAGTCGCTCACCCCTGAAGGGAAAGATGTTTATTTCTGTGCCCCCTTCTCCCACTCACAGGGCTCTCAGTCTTGCTGGCCTCCTTGATGCTGCTCTCCACCCAGGTGTGTTTCAGCTTCTGCCTGGACGGTTCCTTCCCCAGATACCCGTATGGTTCCCTTATCACTCAGGTGGCCTTTAGTGACCATCTAAGTACCAACCTCCTCCTACCACTGTATTCCCTTCCTGTCGTATTCTCTTCATAATGCTTATCATCACGTGACATATTGTCTGTGTATGATACAAGCTTTGTATGTAGTCTTTTCAACAAATAGATATAAATATATAATTTTTAATCATCTTTCTGATGACCTTTATTCCTTCTTGCAGATCCAAGCTACCATCTGATATCATTTCCTTTCAGCCTAAAAAATTTCTTTTTTTTTGCATTTTTTGTACTGCAGGTCTGCCAAAGGCTAATTCTCTCAGATTTTATCTGAATAAAATGTCTTTATTTCACTTTCATTTTTGAAGGATATTTTCACTGGTTATAGAATTATAGAATGACAATTTTCTTCTTTTGACACTTTTTTTATGTTTTCTGGTTTCCACTGTTTCTGATGATTAAGTCAGTTGTCAATCCTAACATTGTTCCCTCCCTATTTTTTCCTCTTGCTTCTTTTAGGATTTTCTCTTTATCTTTCTTCTTTTAGAAATATTAGGATGTGACTCGATATGGTTTTCTTTAATTTACACTACCTGAAATTTGCTGAGCTTCTTGGATCCGTTTGGTTGATATCTATCATTAATATTAAAAAATTCTTATCTATATTTCTTCTGCTTTATCCTCGTTTTCTCCTCTTCTTCTGGAACTCCAATTCCATATGTGTTAGACCATTTGATATCATCCTATATTTTGAATGCTTTGTTACTTTCTTTTCCTTATCCATTTTCTCCTGTGAATCAGTTTGGATAATTCCTATTGACTTGTCTCCAAGCTCACTGATCCCTTCCACTTATGCTCGGTCTGCTGTTAGGCCATCAAGTGAATTCTTTATATCTGATACTGTATTTTTCAGTTGTAGCATTTTCTTTTTTTTCTTAATAGTTTCCAATTTCTTTGTTGAAGTTCCCTATTTCTTCATGCATGTTGTTTACCTTGTTCATTCTCTCCTTCAATGTATTTTTTTATTCTTTCTTAGAATTTCCATATCTCTGTTCACATTACCTATCTGTTCTTGAATGTTCTCTACTTTTTCATTAGCATATTAATCACATTTATTTTAAATTCATGGTCTGATAATTCCAACATCCCTGCCACATCTCAACCTGGTTCTGATGCTTATTCTGTCTCTTCAAACTTTTTTTTTGCTTTGTAATTTGCCTTTTAACTTTTTTTTTT
Source organism: Hipposideros armiger (assembly GCF_001890085.2). NCBI lineage: Eukaryota > Metazoa > Chordata > Mammalia > Chiroptera > Hipposideridae > Hipposideros > Hipposideros armiger. The sequence continues at coordinate 3,015,775 of NW_017731510.1, read as the reverse complement.
TTTTTTTTTTACTGAAAGCCAGTCATTAGGTGGGTAAAAGAACCTGGGGTATGTAGGTCTATAGTGATGTTAGTAAGGTGTGTCTGTATGGGGGGTGTTCTACAGTCATACAACTTTTTTCCAGCTTTATTGAGTTATAATTGACAAATAAAATTGTATATATTTAAAATGTACAATGTGATAATTTGATATGCATACACTGTGAAATGATTTCCATCATTAGGTTAATTAATACATCATCACTTCAGTAAGAACACTTAAGATCTACTCCCTTAGCAAATTTCAAATATACCACACAGTATTTTAAACTATAGTTACCTTGCTATACATTAGATCCTCAGAACTTATTCATATCATAGCTGAAGGCTTCTACCCTTGACCAGCATCTCCCATTTCCCCCACCGCCCCCAGCTTCTCCCTTAGTAATAACCATTCTACTCTTGATTCTATGAGTTCAACTTATTTTTAGATTCCTCATATAAATTACATCACACAGTATTTGTCTCTTTCTGTCTCACTTATTTCATTTAGCAGAACGTCCTCTATGTTCATCCATGCCATCACAAATGACAGGACTTCCTACTTTCTCATTGCTGAATAGTATTCCACTTTGTGTGTGTGCTGTGCGCGCACATATACACAGAGTGCCAAAAACATGTATACACATTTTAAGAAAGGAAAAAAATGTATTAAAGTTGTAGTACGCAATATATAGCAATAACAAAAGATGAATACAAGTCATGTCTGACTTCTGCAATTACAAGAGGTGCTCAGAGTGGTTACCATCAGCGTCCAGACATTTCTGATTATGGTGAACTACTGTTTGAGCAATGTTGACCAAAGTGTCTACTGGTATCATTGCACATGCCGTTTCAATTTCTTCCCGAAGTACCACCATTGTAGTTGGCTTTCTACAGTACACCACATCCTTTAAAGTCCCCCATAGGTAGAAGTCAAGGGGTGTTAAGTTGGAGGTTCTGTTGCATCATCACATTGTACTTCCACAGAGTTCTCTAATTCCAAATACCACTTCAAAATGGTCTTGTGCTCCTCAAATGACAACCATGCTTCCAACATTTTCTTTGATGTCCTGCCTGTCACATAGTGACGCTAGCATTCATTTGATTAACGCCATGTTTTGAGTGAACGTCATACTACACATTGCAACCGCAATTCAATTCACCTTGTAAAAGTAATATATAGATAACACCTCTTAAAATGTGTGTACATTTTTTGGCACTCCTGGTATATATACAGGTAGTCCCCCCTTACCTGTGGTTTTGCTTCCACAGATTCAGACTGAAGTAGAGAATGTTTATTCCTATAAAAGGGCATGCTTTACAGAAGGATACTACTTTAAGCAGCTGATAATCACAATCGTGTACCTGATATGAGAGTGATCAGAGTTAATTTCTAGAAAAATATTTAAAAACCTTAAAATCATCCTTCAAAGTTTTTAGATGGTCTGCTTTAATAACAATGTAAACTAAAACAAGCAGAAAAACATCTATAAATCACTTAAGATGCTTTACCACTAAGGCAGGACTGAATATTCAGACTTGGCTGACTCTCCAATTTGTACTCTTAAGAATTATTCTATGTTTAGATCCTGCTGTGTTGAAACCCATCTAGGGAAGGGAGGCATGAAAAACAACCTAACTCATAATTACACCTATAAAGCCTGTAAGGAAGTATTTCTGATATACTAGATCAAACAATGGCCTGGGAAAGGGCTTGAATTACCAACAATCCTGCCTTGGGTGGGGAGGAAACTGTTGTGACCCTTGTCTCCAACTCTACTGCTGACATAACTTTTAGTTTCCAATGTATATATCGCTTCTTACCTCCCTTCACGGGCTTTCTATTTTTGTCCATGAGAAATGCAAATATCTCAGTTTGAAGCATTAAATTTTTAAAAATTCCTGCTGTTTCTTCCAATAAACTTCTGTTCAGGTACATCAATACATTTTCTCTTAACATACCCTTAACCTTAGCCTTGACCTGCATGGGAAAATACTTGTCATCTATTTCTTTGTATCTCCCCTTTCCCTACCAAAATCCTATTTAACTAAAAACATCCAAGAAATCTGTTCAGTGCATGCCTTAAAAATATTTAAATCTCTCTTCTGCCTAGAACTGTACTTGATATAATCGATTCATACAACTTCCAACTTCAGATCCAATTACATAAAGCAAATGTATTATATAGTGCAGTCTGTTAAGGAAGCATTTTTATGTCGTTTCAGCATTTGATTTGATATGAAACATAATGTGCACCAGAAGGAGTATTAGTTAAAATATTAATCACTTATTAAAATCTGTGAGAAGAAAACAGATTTCCTTTCTCTTACACAATTACTTGAAATATAAAAAAATGGAAAAATCAATTTTATAGTAATTTTTTTCAATGAAGAGGCATATTTAAAATTAATGGAGTCTCAAAATTTTGGGCCATTTATAAGAACTATCTTTGCTCTTTATGAGGAAGTTTGATGATTTGTAATATCTAAGAAATCTTAAAAGTAAAAGATGCAAGAAATAAAGAGAGGTGTCTATACCAATTTTATAGAAGAATTTATGATAGTGCCCCAAATAAAGAAACAATGTATATGTCCAACAGTAGGAAAATGGTTAAATAATTAGGGCATATCAATATAATACTATAAATTCTAGCTATTAAAAAATGTGTCTTAGAAGAATCAACAAATATGTCTACTATATATTGAGTATAGGCTACAAAAGTGTATGTATTATCTTATTAGTACCATCAATTATAACCAAAAACCTTGGGGTGCACTAAAGTTCTAACTCCTTCCTTTGTGATATCTTGGGGGACTTAAAAAGGGGAAAAGGAAGACAGCTATTATCCCAAGAGCAAAGAGAAGAGAAGGGTAAAAAGCAACCTATGAGGTATTAAAAAGAACTTGTGTGAACCTTGGTGCAAATGCCCTACGTTCTCATTTCCTTTTTAAAGCAAATTATATTAAAATCACATTATAATATCAGTAGGAATGTGATTGCAAGATACTGTAATTTTAATTGAGCAACTAGCTGATGGGAACAAGAACATTCAGATTATTAATCAAGGAAAATGAAAAAAAAGCACTCCTGATTTAATGTTAATTGCTACGCTAAACTGCCATTTGAGGTAAAAAATAGAAATATTCCATAGCTAGAAAAATCAAGGATTTTTTTTTAATACACTATTCACCAAAACTGTTTTAAAAAGTGGCTTTCCTTCCCCCTCCCAGTCCCTGAAGATCTCATATTAGGAGTCGCTAATAGTAAAAGAAGAAAAAATCTGAAAATGACTGAAGACTAAATTTTCTCCCATTGGATAAAGCTTTGAAAGCTTTTGATCCTTTTTCTTTAACTGTAAGCCTATTTAAATTTACAAATTTCCGCCTTCATTTCTATGACTCTTCCTAAACTCAATACCAATAATCAATATTTTCTCATTGGAAAGATTTCAATTCCCTGAAAAGCCTGGTAAAAATCCAATGCTGACAGAATTTCTGGCCCTTTAAAATCAAACATCTAACTTGGATGTAATGTGAACATAGTAACTGGTAAAAAACCTAGAGATTCCCCCAAGTCTATGTAGAGTTGTAGGGGCTTCAGAGGTCTATTTGGTATCTACAGATTCTTTTCTGGCTTTATGCATCACCTCCATCCTCGCCACCCTGAACTGCCCCCAGATGAGACACAGAACCATCTGGTGATCCAGGGCCTCAATTGCTAGTCTTCCATTTTGAAAAAGATCAAAGAAATTCCTTCTGGGCTCCTGGTCTGCTTTCCTTCCCTAGACCCACCAGAGAATCAGTTACTCTGGATTACCACAGAAGGTCTGCCAGGGCAAATCCTAGCTGCTCAGGCAGGTAAGACCAGTCTAGGGTCATATCCTTAATATTCCCCCCAGATGGCATTTGCGGACAAAGTCTAGTCTCTCTCTGTATCATCTACAGGAAGTTCAGATAACTGTACCTCATCTGTCTCTAATCTGGGGGATGGGGCGGGGTGTAACGGGGGCTGGGAGGGTGAGCAGGGAAGTGGGGACGATTAAGATGACCCATTCTTATCTGGACCTACTGAATAATGGTCAGATACTCAACGGAAAAAAAATAGATTGTTTTCATATTATCTTGGGAATTAATACTCAGTAAAAGACTTTTAATATGACAGATTCATGCATTCCTAAAACTTCACTTTAAAAATACCTGATAATTACAAAATTAGAAAATAACAAAATCATTCTTTTAAATTCTAATTCTCCCTAACAATTTTAGATCATAAAAAAATTTTGCACATGGCTTACCTCATCTCTTATAATATATTTCTTACTCAGTGGAAAACCCCACAAAAACTGAAGATTCACCCCAATGTAGGTGTCATTTACTATGTGCTAGTATTGTAGCAGGTCATAATAATTTCATACATTTCCTTTTTTATGACCATATTCACATCAATTATACAGGGGGTGCAAAAAATGTATATGTGTGACTTGTATTCATCTTTTGTTATCAGTATATATTGAGTATGACAATTTTAATAGTTTTTTTCCTTTCTTAAAATGTATATACATTTTTTTTGGCACTCTCTGTATATGCTTTTCAAACTTCTAACTAGGCACCAAATTGATTTTATTCGCTGTATGTTACACCTAAAAGGGTACTGAGTAAACACTAATAAATAAATCCTTGGGGATCAGTAATTTGCTATTCTACCACCAATGAATAACTTAGTACCCTAGCTGTCTAAAACATATCACCACACTCCCCTTTCTGAAAGGCTCTTTGGGTTGAGAGCACAGATGTACTTGAGGAAAGTGGAGGAAGAGGGTTTGCTCTGAGGACACCCAAGCACTGCCCCTTGAACGGGCGCTGGAAAGGTGTCCCCTGCAAGTCCAGGACAGGTGCTCTCCACCTCTCTGGGCCCCGGGGTCTCTCTCATGCTCAGTTCCTGTTTCTCTCTGCATGTTCCTGTGCCTTTCCTCACCATGTGGCTTCCTCTACCTTCTCATAAGCTCTGCCTCCCTTCACAACTGCGGCTTACAGGTCCCATCATGAGTTCTTCAGTCCCAGGCGGCACTGTGGCAGGAGGGCCCATAATAAGCTAGCAATTTCACTGTGTTTCTTGTTCAAACCTCCTGAAAGAATATGGCCGATTCAGCTCATCTTTTCAATCCAGCTGCATGGTATCTAATTTCTGAGGCCACATCTCTGGGGCACACTCCAGTCACAATCTCTGCAGGGATTCCCAGCGTCTTGTTTTAATCCCGAGTGATTCCAGTGGAAATAGGGCTGGGATCTACCGAGGCAGCCTAACGGAGGCTGACTGTCCTTGATACCAGCCTCACCTGAGGCTACAGTGGGCGATGTGTATAAAACATAACCGAGGCTTGAGCGGTGCATTAGCTTCCTAGTGCTGCTGCATCAAATCACCACAAATTCAGTGGCTTAAAACAACACCAATGTATTATCTTACAGTTCTAGAGGTCAGAAGCCCGAATGGGTTTCCCGGGGCCTGAACTGAGGTGTTGGCAGAGCTGTGTTTCTTCTGGAGGCTCCAGGGAGAATCCGGTTTCCAGAGACTGCCTGCATGCCTTGGCTTGTGGCCTCCTCTTCCGTCTCAGAGCCAGCAACGGCCCAGTGAGTCTTCGTCACATCAGAACTCTGACTGATTCTTTCACCTGCTCCTTCCACATTTAAAGGACCCCTGTAATGATGCTGGCGCACCGGGAGAATTTGGGACAATCTCCGTTTTTCAAGTTAGCTGACTAACAACCTTAATTTCCTTGCCATGTATATCTGCATATCTGAAGGTTCCAGGACTAAGATGTGGACATGTCTGGAGGGGCTGTTATTATCCTGCCTACAAGTGGAGTATATGAGGAACAAATATACTGTGTGGATCGTTTCACTTACAAGAGACAGTCGCCAAGCAGGTCCCATAAACACGACCCACATAACACAATGCTGGGTATTACAGTATGAGACACAGCTCGACTATTAAAACTTGAACAGTTTGTGTGGGTTTTCATCACTTGTACTCTGTGCCAACAGACATTTCAGCCACAAAAACAGGAGACTAAAGCATTCTTACAAAAATAATGAATTTTGCATTCAGAAACATTTTACTCTTCAATAATTTGCAACGTATCTTCCTGTAATTATACGAATTTATACATTTTCTCAACAACCACTACCAAAAATCAATTGTAATTACTTTAGATTCCAGAAATCTAATTTAAAATACATTTATGTAATTTCCAAGTTATTTGTGCCTTAGCCAATGGTTACAGATATATTAAAAATTAACGAGTAATAATGCATTACAATTCTTTTAAAAAATACTTATCTATCCAGAGTGTTTCTTCTTAAAAACAAAGAAAAGTACTTGAGTTTTTTAAGGAAACATTCTCCTGTCGTTGAGACTACCAGCATGTGAAATTTCATGGAGGGTTTTCTAGTTATTAACAGAGCTGCTGAAAAATTTAACTGTGAAAACCTGTCACCCGAAATGCAGTGTAAACCATCTAAACCAGAAAAGAAAGGAGTGGGATGAAGTGAGAAAACAAGATGACGGTATAAATGGAAAAGCTAGGGAAAAAACACTGCAACTTCAAGGAGCTTTGATGGCAAAACCACTGTTGCACATATTTGAGCCTTAAAACATGAAATATTCCTTGGGTATTTCATATTATTGTTCAAAATCAGAATAATAGAAAGTCTGTCCTTCCTTAAGTTTGTATTTGCTTATATTTACATAACCTATGAATATAATACATACATGGATGGTAGTGTACGTATAGAACAATCAAATATGGCTTCAATTTGGAAGTCAGTGCCTACATTTTTACTTTTAGTAGGTTAAAATGAGCAAATCTCACTACTTTCTGGTTTTATTCTTTGATTCATTTGGAATAGTATTCAATCAACAAATACTTATTAAGCATCTTCTGTGCCAGGTATATTACATGTATGAACTAGTTTTCATTATTACATTTTATTTTTTTAATCTAAACTGTTCAATTCATTAGAGAAAAAATTTGTTTATAATATACACTTCCTAACTTTGAAAAATTTTTTTATTTTTCAGTTACAGTTGACTTTCAATATAATTATGTTTTAAATACCAGCCCTGTCCAAGTTTAACAAAATAATTCAAGAGTTTTTAAAAAAAAACTACTAATTATTTTATCCACATTTAAAATTTGTGTAACACCACTATAAATGCATACATTTGGCCTCATCTATTAATCCGTGAATTGGTCAATTCTAACAACGTCTTCATCAAATATAGTTGGTGTCACAAGACCAGAGAGAGGGCGTCAGTTAATTCACACTGGGACGTGCAGGAGGAAGGGAAGGCGGTTCTTTCCCTCAAAGCTCCAGTCTTGTCTTTGGACAATCACATAACTACTGAAATCAATTTGCTAATATTAAAATGAATAAAATGTTATTGGTAATCAGAAGAACGTTGTTCTAGAAATAAGATGACTTACTCAGGCTGCTTAGCTGGCGGATGATAGCAGCAAGGGTACTATTGGTTACACATTCAAGTTCACTGGTAATCCCTTCGGGCAGGGCGCCCCGGCACAGGTGCCGGGGCTCGATGTTCCTCTTCACTAAAGGCATGGCTCACAATCTGAAAATTAAACGGACATATTTTGAAAAAAGTTCTTTGCACATTTTAGCAAATCTAGAGTCTTCACTCCCTTGAAAATTGATTCTCTTTCCCAGAAATTTTCATTATCCTATCATATTTACATGAGAGAAACAGCTAAATATCCAACAGATGTTGAATTACTTAAATGAATCTTATAGAGATCAAAGACAGATGTACAGTACAATCCTACTTTATAGAAAAATAATATATGCAAGACTTCCAGTTAAGCACGCGTGAATGAATACATACATTCTTACTTTCCCTCCCTCTGCACTGAAATGGTGAGACAGAAAAAGTGTAATTCCACAAGTACTAAGAACAGGACACAAGGACCTAAAACTGTGGGTGGAGCTTAATCACATTAGGACACAGAAAAAGCCATACCTGGGCAACAGGGAGTGGAAGGAGGCAGGAAGTAAGCCCACCTGTGTCACAAAGCTTGGGAACAGGAGTCACCAGGTATCCATGTAACAGGGGATGGAGGAGTATGAAAACAGGAGGACTGGCTTTTAAAAAGCCATTTATGAAGGCCTTCTCCCTTCCTGGGCTGCCCCTTCTCCACCTCACCCAGCACATTTTACTCCCTGGGAAAGGTAAATTTTGAGACACTGGGTAGAGAGGACGGGTGGGGTAGGAAATTCACTGAATGCAGGAGTATTAAATCAAAGTCCATTCTGAACGGTAAGACAGAGGTGCTCCCCGCCCCCTCCCCAACACCTCCTCCACCTGGTTCCAGAACACTGGCAGCCTGGTTTTTATCCCCCACCCAAAGAGACCAGAACATTCTTCCCTGGAAAATGTTTGAAAAGATCTATGAACATTGACGTTGGGGAAGGGCGACCACTTACTGAAACTGCCAACCAGTCACCCTACAGTAACACCCGTCAATAATCTCTTCCAACACAGTTTTCTATCAGCTTTAACTCCTGAGACTTAAATGAAAACAGACACTGAAGGATCACCAGACACTTCAGGAAAGTCTTTCCCATTATCCTCGGAATTCATTCTGCTTCTTTCCTCAGACAGTACATCACAAATAAAATAAAACTTTTTTGTTTAAGGAGGAACAGTTTCAAACCTACTGCTTAGGCAACAATCTACTGCTCACACCACAGTAGAAAATCCGGTGACTATCATCTTGACAAGACTGTCGTATTGCTCAACTTGCAGGACCAGAAACTCAGAAAATGCCTAGATCTTGGTGACATCTGTTAGCAGTCAAACCAGCCCTGAAATGCCAATCTGGAGTTCTTGTTGTGTGAGACAAGTCATAATGTATTCGTTTAAGCTGCTGTAGTCAGGCTGTCTGTAACGGAAAGAAAAACCGGTTCCTACCTGGCACAATTGCTGAGGAATCCTGTACCTAAAAGAGCTGGGATGTGGTCAGCATGTAATACACTTGGCTTGTCTTCTCCTTCCTTCACAACTTTTGTTCATGCATCCAGTAAGTACTTTCTGAGCACGTGCCACATAGCAGGCAGCGTGTGAGGTGACAAGGACCCAATGGAGCTTTATTTTACTGGGGAAGCGAGACACCGATCCATCCACACAGGGCGTGGGGTTCTGAAACCATGTTTTTGTTGGGGTGTGGGGAGGCCCTCTGTGGATGTGACACACTGAAATCTGGAAGCTGACTAAGTGCTAACTCACAAAGGGCAGTGGGGCAGAGGCAGTGTGGGCAATGAAGAGAGGAGGGCAAAAGTGGGTGACAACTGCAAAGAGAAAGTTCTGTTCAAACATCCAATATTTTCGCTCACTATTTCTGCCTCATGTCCTTTAAGGTGGTCGCTGAATGTACTGACCATATTTTCAGAGTCAAACACTCCTTCATCCATTGCCTAGGGCACATCACTTCCCTTCTCTGTGCCTCAGCTTCCTCCCTGTGAAATGGGGATAACTGCAGTACCTAGCTCACAGAGTGAGGACTTAATGAGTTATAACATCCACAATCACTTAAACAGTGCCTGGCATATAGTAACACTCAAAAATCGTGACTGATATTAATTTTAATCTATCTTATATGTTGTCATAATGTTAATTATTATTCTGATTATAAAAATAGAAAAGGAACAGTTCACTTGGTTGAAGATAAAGCTGAACCACGAGAAATAGCTAACAATATTTACATAAAAATTACGTAAAAGAAGAGGTGCACACCAAGGGAGGGGCAGCACAACACGGAAATTATGGATACATAAGTCTCTAGGTGGAAGTGCAGGATTTACTGTGAGCTGTCGCTTCTTTCTGGGAGAATCAATTAGAGTAACAGGATGGCAACTAATCACAATACAACAAACCAGAATTCCTCACACACATAAAGAAAAACCATTAATCAGCTTAAAGCATAAAGTGTAGGGAAGAAAAATACTGAGAGCTGATCAGCAGGGACTCACTCCATGAGAACTAGAAGGAAATTAGGCAAAACCCCCATGATGCCCATGAAGCAGCACAGAGTGGTATGGGGGAGGGGCATGTAACGATGGCACAAGAAGCTAACGAAGCGGATGGATCACAGGCTCTGAATTCATCAGCAGTCTGCTTGTAATGCACTGGTTCGTGCGACCGGCCCAGGCGTGAATTAGCTTTTACATAATTTCTCATGAGGGTTTTCCAAGAGTTAGGGATAAACATCAGATTTAGAAGCTGAATGCTGACTGTGTATATAATATTCCTCTCCTTCCACGTTCATTTTGTATTTATTCAGGATGATATGTCACCCTTTCCCCTTATTTTAAAATCTGTGACATGCCCAGAAACATGCCCGTAGAGCATATTCCCAGCCCACCACCCCACATTAATTTGGACCTATAATTGCTCAAATGCACAGAATCCTAATTATACACACATCACACAGAGGTCCCACTAGCATGTCGCTAGTTAAATAACTTCCTCCCCTTTTTCCCAAAGATCAAACATGGAGTCATTAAGCATATCCGGGAGCTAGAACAGGCTGTTTCCCACATGGGGAGTCTTTAAAATGCTCACAGAACTTTCCTGCCGTTCTCAAGGAGCAGTGCCCATGCCCTGCTCTGACACCCCACCCCTGCCCTGCCCAAGGCCCTCACCTGTCCATGTAAGACCCCCGCTTCCCGAGGCACAGTGAACTGCTGATTATGCGCTAGGCAATGGGAGGCTCCATACATAGCCAGCAGCCTGGCTCGAAGTGTTCACGGGGACTTGCTGAAGATGGCATTAGGGCACAAAAGAGAAACGCTGAACTCTGCACAGGTGTACAAACTGTGTCTTACTTTCTGAATCCTGACTTTGGCTTTCGGGGCCTTACTGACCCTGCAGGGACTGCCCCTGCCAGGATTAGCCAATTCCATGAGCTAGTGAACAACCCACCCAGGAGCGTGCCTTTCACATGCAAACCTACCAGACCAGAGCCTCCACCTCCACCTCCTCAGTCAGAGCTCTCACACTCAGGGCCACGATCCCCCTGCCTAATCGCCCAGGGCTAGGTACTGACAGCTAGGGACATCACGCCTGCCGAAATCATTCAAGCCAGCCCGCCCTAAACCCACTTGCAGCACCTCACCTGTTCCTGCAGGCCCTGGTCCGCCCTCGCTCCCTCTGCCTCCTGACCAACCCTGGTGCCTCCCCATGGGTCCTACATACATATTTCATTCGGCCTGCACCTCGGGCACTCTGCCTGTTGTTGCAGTACTTCAGCTGCAACTTCATTGCTCACTCTCATGACACCTTTATTTGGAGCTCCCATACTTGTCTAAATACAAAACACAACAGAAAGAAGAGAGGCTGGCGTCTTTACAATTTTACAAAGAGTTTCATAGCTCCTTTTTAAAGTTCTAATCACCTAGCAATGACTTTTATGGCTTTCCAATTCAGTGTGAAGTACTCTAATGGATGTATTTTTTCCCCAGACAGCCTTTATTTTATCTGATACTAATCTGCGTTTGAATAAACTGAACAGCAAGGAAGAGGGAAAAGAGGAAATGTTGGGTCAGTCATTACTCTTGAAAATGCTTTTCCATTACAAAAACAAACACATCATGAACTAACCCAATTAGTCACCGATGAACTACTTTAAGTATGCTGAGAGCTGTCACCCATCCAAACCATTCTTCATTTTCTGTGCTAAACAAACAAACAAACAAAAAAAATCAAAGAATTGTTAATCAAATGTTTAAGGATTATTAGAGGTTACATACGGTATTACTGTCAAACCTGTGGTTTGCCCAACTTTTCTGGGAAATGTTTCAATTTAGAGAGAGACCAGTATGAACAGGATTCCAGACACAGCCGGACCCAGGAGAGCCCTTCCCTAGGCACCTGGAAATGGGACCACGACATCCAGCCAGGCTGCCGCTCTCCTGAACAGCAGAGATGGGAACTCTTCTGCCACATGAAGTGGACATGGACCAAGTTAGTCAGCAGCAGGAAATTAGAATGAAGTAACTGAGGGGAACTGGCAAAGACAAGAGAAAGTCAAGGCCTTCCCAATGGCTTAACCCTGAGGCCCCACAGCCGACTAAGAGAGACCCTTCTCCCCTCTCCCCTGCACTAAGGGTCAGACTCACGTCGTGGTTCGATGGCTCTTCCAGCCTCTTCTAGCTTCCTCTCTACTTCCTTTCACACGGCACTTCCCCTAATCAAATCCTTGCAGGTGTGATCCCATCTTGGTGTCTGTTTCTCAGAGGACCCAGACTAATATAAGTGGCACCAAGTAGTCTCAGAACACAGGTGGTGATATGGCATCCCAAATGCTTGCTCTATACCGCATTGCAGGTGACAAGGATGCCATCTTCCCTGGTAGGTGGGGCAGCGATAGTTCAGACACAAGGTCGTGGTTCCACTGCGAAATGTTTCACTGGAAAGTGACCTGGAAATGGTCCTGGTGGAGGGAAAGGCCGTGACAGGCATAACAATGCACACACTTGGAAGACGCAGAAGGAAAAACACATCCAGAAGCAGCAGCATCGGCTCATTACTGCCAGGCTGTACTGATGCCTGCACAAGGATAATGAGATACTGGAAGCTATTAACAAGCCGTGAGTAGCTAAGTGTGTGAACCTGAAAGCCTTCCTGGTGGGTACAAAGTAGTCTCATCATGACCTGCAAGCAACTGCAGGCTGAAGACCCAATTATGAGAGTCAGAGAACCCAGCACATTTGAACGCTCCGTCCGACAGGTCCGTGATGCAGGTCCAGGCTGTGACAGGCAGAGAAAGCCTGGGATCATGGGACTACTAGTGGGTGCTCATGATGATGTTGACCCAAACACCTCCTGACCGCCCTGCCAGGACCCTTTGTACGGTCAGCACACCAATGAGCCGGAAGCTGCTGCAGAGGCCTCTCCCCCACAAGCCAGCATCAGCGCCATTAATCTCTTCCTGGATGCCATATGATAACTAGTGCCGGCCCTGATGGGGGAGGCAAGAGGCTGACTACATCTTGCTGACTGCAGAGAAGGAGCAAGTGGTGAGCAGCTGACACAATGGCAGCCTGGGTAAGACATATGCTTCTCCTGTGGGAGAGGGACCCTGGGAAAATGCAGTGTCTGGCGACTACAGTGACATTTCTAGGGGTCCCGTGGTCAGAGGCATGCTGGGATAGCCCCTCCAAAGTAAAAGACACATTTTGCATCCCCCATGACTAAAAAGGAAGCACAGTGCCTGTTAGGTGGGATCCTGGAAGCAACACACCTAGGAATAGTGCTCTGACCCACAGACTGGGCGACACGGCAGCTGCCAGCTTTCAGAGCAGTCTGGAGCAAGGAGGGACTCTGCGGTGGGGCTGGGCGGTGGTCTGAGCAGCCTGGCCGCGTAGGCTGTGGATCCTGGACTGTGCAGAGGTGGCAGTGGCAGGAAAAGATGCAGGATGGGGCCCATGGCAAGCTCCCCAGGGAGAATCAAACGCATGCCCCCTGGGATTCTGAGTAAGGCCACACCATAGCAGCAGAGAACACCACGCCCTTTGAAAAAGGTCTTGGTGTGTTACCAGGCCCTGGTAGAAACCAGGTAACACAAGGGACCAGGCATCCAAGGCTCCCCATAACGAGTGGAGTTGTCAGCCAAGTTACTAAGTCAACAGGCAGCATCCACTGTGAGATGGAACGGTCCATCCCGGATGGAACCAGCGCAGAAGGAGCAGCGAGTCACATGAGCAGGAAGCTCAGACGCCGAGTCACCCACTGCGCTGCTTGTGCATCGTACACCAGTGACAAGCTGGCTCGTGCATCCAGCTGAGCATGGTTTACAGACAGGTCAGCTTGACACATGGCCCATAGCTTGTTACAACAGCATTCAGGGGTGGCCCTCAGAGACAATGGACAGGAAACTGCCCCGTGGGTGGAGCTGTGAGCAGTCCACCCATTCACCCGCTTCCTGCGGACAGAAGCAGCGTGAGCTGAAGATACCTGGGCAGCCATCAACAGCCTGGTTGTGTGGTCAGGGGACTAGAAGGGAAGCAACTGGAGTATCAGCGACGAGGAGGTCTGGGAAATGGCATGCGAGTCGACACTTGGGAGTGGGCAGAAAGACTTTCGGATCATATGCTAATAACACTGCTAAGTATCCCACCACGGAAAAGGCACTGGACACAGGGTAGGAAAGATTTGCGCGCTTACAGCACTGGGCCCCCAAGGACTGGCTGATGGGATCCCACATCACTGCATCTGACCAGGGGCCCATTTCACAGTGGGGGGTTCAGGAGTGGGCCCATCCTGGCGGGGGGATCATACACCATGCCACTCGGAGATCAACGGCGTTCTCAGGGGACACTGAGGCACGAGCTCGGGAGGCTGAGAGAACAGGTGCCACATTTCATGACACAGTCTGCTTATGAAGTCAGAGACCTCTGTATGGCGCTGTCCCCAAGGAGGATATCTGGCTTTAGGAGCCAAGCGGTGGATGCAGGAACAGCGCCACTTATCAATGCCAAGAGCCCCCCAAGGGACCTATCCTTCCATCGGTGCCCACTAGACTCTGCAGGGCTGGGCATCCGGGTCCCAAAAGGGGCTCTTGCCAGGGGCACAGCCAAGGTCCCACTGGTCTGCAAGTTCGGCTCTGGATGGTTCTCTGGACTCATTCTGCCAGGGACTAGAAAATAAAAAGAGGGGTCCCCATACTTTTAGAGGAAGCTGTGACCAGCAGGAGGACACCAAGGGACGGGGAGAGGCGTGCGTGGACACCAGCTGGCCCATTTGGGATACTTGCCCATGCGATCCCGTCTTGGCATCGCTGCAGGAGGGTTGGCTAACTTACTGATCTCCAGTACTTGGTGTGTTAATTCTGTGTGCCATGTGTGTGTGCTACACCTGCTGATACTTCCCAGAGGGTCATACTTAGCACTGGAAATACTTAGTATTTCATACTAAGTATATATACATACTTAGTAGTTCTCACAGCGGGGTTGGTTCTCTGCATCATTTCATGAAAATGTGTGCTGGCCAAAAAAAAATCTAAAGATACTAAGGACATCACTTTACTATTAATATTTATGTCACATATAGAGCAATTCCGGGTTTGCTTCTACTGAGACCCTGGCACAGGACTGGGGTTCCAATTTCTCACTGAAGAGTTTGGTTTTCTTCCTTACTCTTGGAGCCCCAGGCAGATGACAAGCCTATTTTGGAGGGTTGGTGAGCAGCTTTTCTGTTTCACTTTTAAGGGATGTGACAGCCCTCTGAAAATACCAGCATTTACTCTGAGGATTCAACTGCAGCTCCTGCCTCTGGCTGGCCCAAGGCACATTCCCGTCTCATGGCAGCAGGAAACCAAGCCTCCAGTGCCCGGTTCAGTGTCCAGCCCCTCTCAGCCCACTTAGCTCCTAACACCCATAGAGCAGGTGCCAATTCATCCTTAGCTCGCTGGTGTTTTTAAAAAGATGTAAATGCACACGCTTGTTATACTTTATCCAGCACCTGTATGTGTTCACAGCAAGTAGAGGAGCTACTTTCATTTCATAATGGCACTTATGAGGAATCGCTTTAAGAACCCCGAGCCTCAGCTCTGACTCTCCCTTCATTACTGTAACACACCACATTTCACTGTCCCCGTGACCCTCCCCAATGTAGTCCTCAAATGTATTTTGAATGATAAACAGTGACACATATCAACTGTTGACTACGGACAGTGAAAAACCGAGGAGAACAGGTGACCAGTGGAGAATGACATAAAGTGGATATTACAGAAAATAGAGCAAAAATGTACTCTCAACTCTGATTTACATATTACCTTATTAAATTAACCCCATGAGTCCCCGTGTGTACTAATGACACCTTCCCTGCCTTACAGGTTTCTGAGAGGGTCACATGAAAATGTGTGCTGGGCAAAAAAAAAAAAACACCTCAAGGTACTAATGATATTACTTTAATTTTAATATTAATATCACATTCATTACTAAAATAGGATACTTAATATATTCCCTTTAATTTATTTATTGTACAATTAACCTAAATCTGAATTTTTCCTGGAATTTTACTTATTATGCAACTAACTGCCTGAACACTGGCATTTAACTTCTTCAAATTAAAGTCAAATGATTAAAGCATTTCAAAATCATATCAATTTAAGGCAACTTTCCTATCTTCCAATAATTTATTTAATCTCTTTTTTTAACTCCATATACTGAAACTCTTAAGTTTTCCTATGGCATGATTAATTGGAATTTTTTTCTAAATAAATTACAGAAGCAAATCAATGAATGTTTAAACAGGAAGAAGTTCTCTGAGTGCCCTTTCCATACCCATGCCTGTCCACAGTGAATCATCTAGAAGGTCTCTCTGGGATGAGCAGTAATCTTAGTAATCCAAATAACTGGTGGATTTTTGCAGATCTCTTATTGTTACTGATTTTCAGTTTAATTTCACTGTGTTCAGAGGATATGCTCTGTCTGATGTTAATTCTTTTAAATTTGTTGAAATTTGTTTTATGGCCTAGAAGATGGTTTGTTTTGGTGAATGTTCCACATGCACTTGAAAAGAATGTATGTTCACCTGCAATGATTGACAATGTGGCTGTGATTGAATCCTTAACGTATTGTTTTGGATAGCTGTTCTATGAATTATTAAGAGGAGTGTTGGAGCTGACGGTCGTGGATTTGTCAATTTCTCCTCTGAGTTCTATCAGTTTTTGTTTATGTATTTTGAAGGTCTGTTGTTGAAGACACATTTAAGATTATCATGTCTTCTTGGTGAAATAACCCCATCATTATGTGATGTTCCATGTGCTGTTGATAACAATCACTGCCCCAAAATCTATTCTAGTATGAATTCAGTCATTCCTTCTTTTTATTAGTGTTCACATAGTATAACTTTTTTCCTTTTAATTTTAAACTTTGTGTGTCTTTATATTTAAAATAGGTTTATTTTAGACAGTATATGGTTGGATCTTGCTTTTTTAAAATCTAATCTGACAATCTGACTGTTAATTGGTGTATTTAGATCACTAAAATTCAATGTAACTGTTAATATGGTAGAATCTAAACCTTCCATCTTACTAGTGGTGTTCTGCTTGTCTCATCGTTCTTTGCCTCTTTTTCTGCCTTCTTTTAATTACTTTGACGTTATTACACAATCTCCATAACTAGATTTTATTCACTTTTTCCAGTGATTGGCCCAGGTTATTAATCCATATATATATATATATATATATATATATATATATATATATATATCCATATCACAGTTTACTTTCAAATACTACTAAAGTACTTCAAGCATAGTGTGCAAACACTGTAACTTTAGAACAATATATGTTTTCTCCCTCCCATGCTTTGTCTTATGATGTCATGTATTTTACTTTGGGTTATAAAATCTACAATACATTGTTATTGCTTTTACTTTGGAAAGTCAACTATTGTTTAAAGCAATTAAAAATAAAGTAAATATGATGTTTATACTTACCCTTATTTTTAACAATATCTGGGTCTCTTTATTTCTTTGTGTATATCCAAATTGCTATCAGTACTCCTTCTGCCTAAAGAATTGCTTTTAACATTTCTTATATTGCAGGTATCCTAGCAATAAATTCCCTCAGCTTCTGTTTGTCTGAAAAAGTCCATATTTTTAAAAGATATATTTGCTGGGTATAGAATTCTGGATTGACAGGATTTTTTTTTTGGTCTTTTGGTTCTTTTAAAGATGTTATTTCACTGTTATTCTTATCTTTGTTCCTCTGTTTATAATGTTTCTTTTTGCTATGGTTGCCTTTAAGACTTTCCTCTTTATCGTTTGTATTTCAGCAACTTGGTTCTGGTGATTCTAGAACTGGGTCGGGGTGGGGTTCCAATTTTTGTAATCCTGCTTAGAGTTCGAGATTCTTGGATCTGTTTGTATCTCATTAATTGTTTTTTCCTTCCATTATTTTGGATGATTCTCAGCAATGCTTCTTCAAATATTTCTGCTGGACAGTACTTGCTCTCTTTTCTTTTTGGGTTTCCAATTACATATATGTTAGACCAATGATACTGTTCCAAAGCTCTTAGATGTTCTGTTCTGCCTTCTCTTTCTGTTTTTGAAACTATATATATATCTCCATATCCCCATTTTCTTGTACAGAGTTCTTAAAACTCTTGTAACTTCCTAAGTGATAAGAGCACTAGGAGCATCTCTTGTTCTAATATTTGATCTTTGACCCCAGTTCCTAAAAAGAAGCTCCTAAATTCCTTAGAAATTCCTGGGTGATAGGAATGTCATTTGTTCTAATGAAATGACTTTTGGTGGGCTCCTGGATCGGGGCTAGTCACCAGAAAGACTAAGCCATGACCAGAACCTTGGAATTTTCAGCCCTACCCACTACTGTCTGGAGAGGGCAGAAGGGCTGGAAATTGAGTTAATGATTGATCATGCCTGTATGATGAGGCCTCCATAGAAATCCCCAAAGTACGGGATTTGGAGAGTTTCCAGGTTGGTGAACACATCCACATACTGGGAAGCTGGCGTACCCCAAATCAAAGGAACAGAAGCTCCTATACTAGGGTCCCTTTCAGACTTCATCTTATATACTTCATCTAGCTGTTCATCTGTATAGCCTTTATGACATCTTTTATTATATAATAAACTGGTAAACATATGCAAGTGTTTCCCTGAGTTCTGTGAACTGTTCTAGCAAATGACCAAGGAGGGCATAGTGAGAAGCCTGATTTATAACATTCAGGTGACAACCTGGGACTTACAACTGGCATATGAAGTGAGGACAGTCTTGTAGAACTGAGCCCTTAATCTGTGGGGTCTGCACTAACCCCAGTTAGTGTCAGAACTGAATTGAACTGGGTGTTGCAAACACTTGCTTGATATGTGGAAAACCCACACACGTGCTGACAGAAGTGATGTGTTGTGTGTGTAGCAGAAAATTGAGAGTAGAAGGGAAAATCAGGAGGAATGTAATTGTTTTCCTATACACTCTCCTTTTCTCTTTCCCTGCCTCCTTTTTTTTGTTTCTTTTAATGTTGTTGACTTAATTAAGCTTTGATTAACTGACTCTTTCCTCAGCTATGTCCAGTTTGCTAACAAACCCAACTTACGTTGTTTTCAGTAGTTTCCATTTAACTTTTTCAAAGTTTCCATCTCTCTGTTAATATTCTCCATGGGTCCATGCATATTTCCACCTTTCCTACTATATCCTACTATATACACAAATCACAGTTATTTTAAAGTCCCTGTCTGATACTTCCCACAACTGGATTATCTGAGTTTGTTCCTGTTGATTGTCTTATCTCCTAACAATAAGTTGTTCTTTTTTATTTTTTATTTATTTATTTTTATTTATTTTTCTAGCTGAGCCATCCTGCCACCTGTTGCCAGCTCAGCGGCAACTCAGCTTGGGCTGGGAATCAAACCACTGTTGCTCAGAGCTCGCACTCTTGAGCGAGCTCTTAAATCGGTTGTTCTTTCAGACTTTTCTTGTGCCATAATTTTCTTGCTGAATGCTACCCATCATTTGCAGAACAGTAGCAACTGAGGCAAACAGTATTTCCTCCAGGAAATGGGCTTGTATGGTTTCTTGGCATGACATTACTACTGGGTACTGAGCCAACCTACTCAGTTGAACAGATGCATTATTGTGATTCAACACAGCACAGCATTAAAATCCCCTAGCATGGGCTCTTACCTTGTGCCAGGTGTGGGGTCTGAAATGCTAGATTTTTCTTAGTGTTCCTGCTCCACCCTGCAGTCCCTTCATGTTTGTATCACAAAGTTCCCCACACTCTTGTCTTCCAGCAGAGGGTTGCTGATGCTTTGTTCCTAGGTGCAAGGCTCATGGTGAGGGCAGGGGAAGTTCTCAGGTCTTCTGGTCCAGTAAAGTCTTAGGAAGGCCCTGTGGACCTGGACCTCAGAGTCAGGCTTCCTCAGCATCTGTGCCTCTCCTCCCATGGAAACTAAACTCTGCCTTGTAGTTGTCCCTGTCTCGGGCACGAGAAAGTGTCCTGCCCCTCATCAGGAGAAGCAGAACTCTGTTTCATATCAGTGAAAGACTGTGGGCATGAGAGCTTGTCCTGCTCTTGCTACCGTGCTTTACTCCAGAAGCAGAGGATCTTTGCTGGTGACCAAGGGCGGGAAGAAGGGTTTCCTAGCCCTCCACCAGAAGTGGTAAATACAGAAGGTGCTAAAAAAAAAAAAATGTATACACATTTTAAGAAAGAAAAAAAAACTGTATTAATACATACCGATAACCAAAGATAAATATAAGTCACGTTTGACTTCTGCAATTACAAGAGGTAACATCTGGTTAAGATGTGTTAACGTCTCTCAAAATGTGCATACATTTTTATAGCACCCCTGGTATTTGCCTGGGGCCTGGGGCCTGGAGGGTTTTTTGCCCTCCCAGCAACATAGTGCCTATCCCCCAGTACGATCACTAGAAGGGGAGGTTCCATCTAGTCTCCAAGGGCTGGCTCTAATCTTTCTTATGAGCACCTGGCAGAGGCCTGTAGAAAGGAGCTGTGAGTGGGCGAACTTCCCTTGTATACCCCCGGTTA
Source organism: Hipposideros armiger (assembly GCF_001890085.2). Taxonomy (NCBI): domain Eukaryota; kingdom Metazoa; phylum Chordata; class Mammalia; order Chiroptera; family Hipposideridae; genus Hipposideros; species Hipposideros armiger. Next base: position 2,995,166 of record NW_017731510.1, on the reverse strand, counting down.
TTCTACCTGATGTGTTAACTCACATTCAACCTTATGAACTCATTTTACCTACTCCTGAGGTGGTCACCTGTTCCTCCCATGCTCTACTGAACAGAAAACAGCTCGAGTCCTGTCCCTCTTCAGGAGGGCGTGTCACTCCTTAGAAGTCAAGAAAAGTTACTACTTTTTGATCATCTGGCTTCTTCTCTTTCTTACTGATGGAAGTAATGTTCTCTTGCAATTTTTATGTCCTAATTGGGAGAGAAACTCTGCCATCACTGTAAGAACAAGGTGAACATATCAGCTTCTTGTTAAGACTGAACTGCTAACTGTTGTCACAAAGGAGAAAAGAAAGTTAACTGACATTCTTGATGAATGAACATTTGAGTATTTGTGTGCACAGACCCCAAAGTGAGCAAGCTATTTTGGAAAGAAAAGAATAACACCACTATATTAGTACAGGTAATAGCTTTCACATATAGAATATACTTCAATGGGCAGTATAAACTGAAACCCACAACTGTGATCATTTCCCAGTTTATACTGCGGTTGTAAAAGGGTTGATGGAAGGCAGAGAAACTATTACATAGTTTAAAACTATACTATTGATAGAGCTAGTGGAGTGTACAAAATTGACTGCATAGATATCATGATGGATGTCTTTCTTCACTCTACAGCCACACAGAGTATCCTGGGTTTTGTGAGCATGCATAGTTTGCAGAACCTGACAGGGTTAATGATTCTGTCTTTTCTGTTCTGGATGTGCTGGCCACTTTTGCTCTGATTGCTGCGCGCCGGGCAATTAGAGTACTGTGCGTGGCAGAACTAAATTCCACAGCACCAAAACAAATGTGTGCCACTGCAGATGGTTGGCGTTGTAATCACGTTGACATGTAAGTACCGGTTTTGTAATCAGAATGCAAGTGACCCAGCAGAAGTGGTCCTGTCCCCATGCCCATACAGCGCCAGTGAGACAATACTGCCCGGGCCTTCCTCTGACTGCTCGCTGGGCCCTTTTTATTTTGCAAGGCAAGGGCCATATCTGCTTTACCCAGTTTCATGGCACCCCGCCTGCCTCCTGACATTCCCCAGAAGTTCTTCACCAATAATGCCACATTCCCACAGCCAAAGAAGAGTCTGGGCTTCCTCAACTCCCAACCTGTTACACTACCTCCTAAAGTGACACTGCCTCACCCCCTCTTAAAGGTAAGCCTTAGATGAAAGGTGTGATGTATCTGAGGGGGAAAAGACTGCCTACGATTTAACCAATAGTGTCTCACTGGGATAAATGCTTACATCTTGCTGTTTAGAACATGGTCCCTATGTCTCTGCAGGAAGAGAGACAGAAAGGCAGAGTGAAACAAGGCTGGGTTAGGAGCTAGAGACCTAGGGGCCAGTCCAGTCATCCACTAACCCTGCTTGACCCTTGTAAGTTTCCTAATGAAGGTGGGCCTCAGTTTCCTCTTCTGAAAACCAGACCTGCTCCCTCAGTTCCCCTGCAGCTCTGATATGCTTTGCTTCTGTTCAGTTAGGTATTCATCTGGCTTTCAGAAATGACCATATTAGATTCACCTGCTCTCCAAATACTTCGCACTTAAAGCATAATAATATGCTTTAGTCAGTGGAATTACAAAATAAAACAAAATCCCTTTCTGTCAAGGAATTAATGGTTTACTGAGACAGACAGACAGACAGACAGACATATAAAACAAGTTACACTCCAGTGTGACAGGCACTACATTAAAGGTACTTCTCATATCTGGGAAATTAAAACACAACCAGAAAGACCCCATTGAGGGTGAGGTGCATCGTAGGCTGGAGCAGCATGTCTTGCAATAGAAGCTGCACAATAAACATAAGAGATGGAAGAACAGAGTTCCTATTGAAGTCTAAGAAGTAGTACACCATTATTTTAAAAAAATCATCTGGTCTTTGCTAAATAGCCTCAATAATTCAATAACTATCCGGGTGTGTGTGTGTGTGTGGGGGGAGACACAGATTTATGTCTATGGAATAGCTATTGATATATCTGCATATTGAAACCTCTGTTAAGTACCTAACCTATTTTTGGAGGACACTGAGAGATAAGTGATAATTTCTCTTTTGTGGGCTACAAGATTGGGCACCTCAAGACACTGCGGGTAGAAGCTGATATCTGGTTCTAATGGAAAAGGCAGATTAGATGCCTAGGTTGAGATTTCTCTCCACCAAGCTTTTCGCCCTTGGCTCCTGTCTTGTAGTTTCTTTGCTGGGAGAGGAAACCTCAAAACCAGTAAATGTGAAGAAAAATAATCTATTGTGAGAGGGAATACAGATAAGCAAAGTGGGAGCTTGCTAAAGAATAATCCTTGGGTCTCTCTCTCCTGTCTCAATTTTCTGTCCTTGTCTCCTGTTATCATGGGAAAGGAAAATGGAGGCCCCCAAAAAAGCTGCTTTTCTAGAACGTTCCATCATTTATTTCTACTAATTTATACTTAAACTGATTTTTATGCTGTTATGTTCTTCTTTACTTTGGATTTTTTTTTACATTTAAATAAATTACTGAGCTCCTATTGGATGTAAAATATTTTTAAAATATATTCATATTTTATTTCCAAGTCCCTTCATGGCCCTGGTATCCATATAACCAGATACTCAGCACATTTGGGACTGCAGAATATATTTTATATTTGAGCCTACATCTATTTTATATTTCTTTGCTATGCATAAAAATTTATTCTGATGGATTTACTAATCCAGGAACTTTGAAGATGCTTTTACCAGGGACTATTTGTCTTTCCCTGTTTTGACCACCCAGACAAAACCCACTATTTAATAAAATAATAAACTTTTTTAGATAAATGGAACCAGGGAGATCTAGACTAACTTCTAACTTAGTCAGAGAGTGAGACAAAGAAATATAAAACCTCTGGGATTATGGAGACTTGCCAAAGATGAATAAACACTAGAATCTCAATCTCTGACTTCCACTAATGCTCTGCCCATCACATTCCCATTTGTAAACGTCTCCTCTCCAAGCCCCATTTGTAACTATTGTATATCAACAAGCCAAGGCTACTTCATTTCTGTGTCTTCTCAGGATATAAAGGCAGTCCAGGTAGCAAAAACTGTCTGCCTGGGGATCTAAGTAATCCTTGACTTACAAACACCATGCTTCTGTTCCCTCTCCTTCCCTCTACCCTTCCCAATACTGCGCTGTCTAAACACGTGACCATCTGCCACAAGTGGTTGACTCTGTCAAAGGTCTACATTCCTAAGGGTCCGTTTATAGAAGATATTTTACTATTTTATTAAAGAGATGGTTTTGTCTGGCCCCTCAGCTACCGATGCTCCTTGTTGCTGTGTGTATAAGCTTTAGCCTCCCTCATCTTATTCTGTTTTGTACTTTTGACGTGCATGACTTTTGTGTCACAACTGGCCTTAGCTTAACCATTGTAGAATTCCAGATATGTGTGTCCTGTTCTACTTCCCAGGCCAGGGACACATTCTACTGACCATGACTCAGCATGACAGCTAGTTACTAAAATTCTATTCGCTATCTACCTGGAAGTTGTGTGTGTAAGACTATGAGTATATACCCAGTCTCTAAAGAGACTTAGAGAAATGCTATTGTGTGTGAGTAAGGTAAGGAAAATTACAGTTTAACATGATCTTTGGGCCAAGAGAAAGGAACTGTCTCCTTTTCCTTCAACTTGGGATTATAGGTAATTTACTGTTCTTTGTAGGCCCTGGCAATGCTAAGTATATTTCTCAGTTAAAATGAGACATTTATAAGAACTAGGGTGTGTGTGTATATGTGCGATGTTAGTGCATTTATAGAAAATCATTTCAAAAGCTATATAATTTAAACTGGAGATACTAAAGAAAAAGAAACAAGTCTAGATAGGGGGAATAAACAGAACACCTGGTCTAGGCTTCTTCTTAGGTTTCAAATGCCCCCAAAAGGACAAAAAAAAATCTATATTTAAAATATCTGCAATAATATTAGAGAACTATAAATGTCAGATAATCTCCAAAAGTTAAAAGGCAATAGGGTCAGAAAGGTTGTTTAAAAATGGCCATGAATTAGATAACAGAAAATAACAACAAGATGGCAGAGTAGATAAATGCTGTGCTTGCATCCTCCCATGACCACATCAAAATTACAACTAAATTACAGAACAACTGTCATTGAAAACTCCTGAAGACTAGCTGAACAGAACTCCTAAAACTAAAGATTTAAGGAAGAAGCCACATTGAGACTGGTAGGAGAGGCAGGGAGGAGAAACGGGCTAGTTCCACAACCACGGTGTGGGAGTTAAGAAATGGAAGGGATTCCCAGAAAAGAAAAAGCTAAAAGAGTTCATTACCACCAAACAAATATTACAAAAAATGTTAAAGGGACTTCTTGAAGAAGGAGAAGGAGAAGGGATAAAAATATGAATAATAAAATGGCAATAATTACATACCTATAAATAATTACTTTACATGTAAATGGATTAAATGCTCCAACCAAAAAACATAGGATTGTTGAATGGCTAGGAAAACATGACCCTTACATGTGGTGCCTACAAGAGACTCACCTCAGATCAAAAGACACACACAGACTGAAAGTAAAAGGGATGGAAAAAGATATTTCATGAAAATGGAACTGAAAAAAAACAACACTGGAGTAGCTATACTTACATTAGACAAAATAGACTTTAAAACAAAGGCTGTAACAAGAGACAAAGAAGAACATTTCATATACAGCAGCCAAGATATGGAAGTAACCTAAGTGCTCATTGATTGATGATTAGATAAAGAAGATATGGTACAAATACACAATGGAATAATACCCGGCCATAAAAAAGAATGAAATCTTACCATTTCCAACAACATGGATGGACCTAGAGGGTATTATGCTAAAGTGAAATAAGTCAGACAGAAAGACAAATATTGTATGATTTCACTTATATATGGACTCTAAAACACATAATAAACAAACAAAACACAAACAACTCATAGATACAGAGAACAGTTTGATGACTGCCAGATGGGAGGGGCATTGGGGGATGGGTGAAAAGGGGAAGGGATTAAGACGTATAAATTAGCAGTTACAAAATAGTCTTGGGGTACAGCATAGGGAATATAGTCAGTGATACTGTAATAACTATGTATGGTGGCAGATGGATACTAGACTCATTGGGGTGATCACTTCATAAATGATATAAATGTCTAATCACTATGTTGTACACCTGAAACTAATATGTTATTATATGACAACTGTAATTGAAAAGTTAAAAAAAATTTTCAAAAGTCAACTAATTCCAAAACATTGAAGTTACCCAGTAAGTGCAATGCAATTAAATTAGAAATGAACAACATTTAACAAAAAGGGGATGTTGGTAAGCTCTGTCTCCAGTGTTTTCCCCATTGATTCTGGACCCCAACTCTTCTTCTGACAAGGACCTTGGGGTACTTCAGGCCAAGCCTAGGCTGCTTTGATGCTGCCCCAGAGACGCCAACTCAATACTGATCAAAACTGGAATGGCAGAGCTCCAGACTCAAGAAACAATGCACTGAGCATCCCACAGCCAACAAACACATTCACTAATTTAGGGATAATTTCTGCCCAAAGAAGGGGCAACACCCTGAAAGGGATGAACTCCTGTACAGCTAGCTGAGAAACTGGCACTAATCAAAGAGAAAATAAACCAAATAAGCTGACATAAAGGGGAAGAAAAGGAGGTAAAAAGTGAAGAGGATGTCAAGGAGTAACTACTTCTTTTGGGGGAAGGTTGGGGAAAGTGTCAAAAATAAAAACAGAAAATAATCCTACATCACTCCCAAAAATTTCATTCTGGGGTAAAAGGGAAAAAAATGCTAATGGATAAAAGTACAAATCATATATCTAATAAAGGTCTTATATGCAGAATATATAAAGAGCTCTCAAAACTCAATAAAAAACAAACTATCCAATTAAAAATATGAGCAAAGGATTTGAACAGACACTTCACGGAAGACAGATGCCAAATAAGTCCTGAAAGAAACCCAACACCATCGGTCATTAGTCATTAAGGAGATGCAAACCAAAAGCACAATGAGAGACCACTACATACCTACTTGAATGGTTAAAGGTAAAAAGGCTGACCATGCCAAGTGTTGGTAAGGACATGGAGAAACCGGAACTCTCATACCCTGCTGAGGAGAATGTAAAAGAACCCAATCACTTTGGAAAACAGTTTGGCAGTTCTCATCCAGTAGATCCAACCATTCCACTCCTAGGTATTTATGCAAAAGAAATAAAAGTGTATGCCCACATAAAGACATGTACATGAATGTTCATCCAGTTTTATTTATAACAGCCAAAATGACTCCAAAAATCCACCCACAGGTGAATGGATAAACCAACAGTACTACTCACAATACCACAGAATGAACTATTATACATGCAACAACATGGGTGAATCTCAAGATGGTCATGCCAATGGAACCAGCTCTGATTAGAGGGTTGAAACGGCTGGTCCTTCCCCCTACCCCAGGGAAGAGGAGAGGGCGTGGAGATTGAGTTCAGTCACCAATGGCCAATGATGCAATCAATCATGCTTGTATAATGAAGCCTCCGTAAAAATCCAAAAGGACAGGGTTCGGAGAGCTGCCGGGTTCATGAACCAGAATGCATCCTCACACCGGGAGAGTGGTGTACCCCAAACTTCACGAGGACAGAGCTGCTCCTGTGTCAGGGACCCTGCCAGACCTGGCCCTAGTATTTCTCCATCTGGCTGTTCACTCGTATCATTTAATATCCTGTCATAGACAGGTAATCTAGTAAGCAAACTGGTTTCCTGAGTTCTGTGAGCTGCTTAAGCTAATTAATCAAACCAGGGGAGGGGGAGGTCATGGGAAGCTCTAATTTACAGCCAGTCAGTCAGAACCCCAGGTAACAACGTGGACTTGCAATTGAAGTTGGGTGGGGCAGAGGGCAGGGTTGTGGGACAACACCCATGGGATCAGATGGTATCCCCAGGTTGATAATGTCAGAATTGAGGGAAATCACAGAACACCCAGCTGGTGCTGCCAAATTGTTTGATATGTAGAAAAGCCACACTTGGATTCAGAAGTAATGCAGTGTTGTAGTGAAGCACCGAGAATACATGAGACACAAGAGTGTTTTTCCTTTACAATAACATTCTAGGAAATGCAAACTAATCTACAGCGACAGAGAGCCGATGGGTGGATGCGTGCAGGTGGGAGAGAGGCATGGGGGAGGGTGCCGAAGGGCCATGAGAAAACTTTTGTGGGTAATGGTATGTTTACTATCTTGCTTGTCACCATGGTCTCATGGGTATATGCATGTATATGTCAGAACTTAGACTGTACATTTTAAATATGTAGAGTATACTGTATGTCCGTCATGCCTTAGTAAAGCTATTTCAAAATGGATCAGTGGAGGTTGGGTAAGAGGTAAGAGCAGAAGATAAATTGGGAGATCACTGATCATTATTTAATATTTAGATTCTAATATGATGGCCAAGCAGAAAAACTCTATTGTTAGCCACAGACACACAACTAAATATCACGACAGAAGAAACAGAAATAAATAAAAAAATTTAGCAACTATCCAGGCACAGCTCCAAAAGAATGCTTATAAAAGACCACAGTTAATGGCATAATCAAAATGGCAAACAGAAATTAACTCCATTCCTAAAAAAAGGTTCTCCTCCTATAGAATTCCCTCATCTAAAGGGACTATGTCCCCACCAACTTAATCAGATAGGGTACCACTTAAAACAGCCTGAGCGAGCTCCTCTTCAAGGGGCCTGGCAACCTGGCCCAGCAGCCCAACAAGCTGCACAGGGGTGGGAACAGAGCAGGAAGAGGACGCCCCAAGTTCTTCAGGAGCTGAGATCTGCGGGAGTCACTCCATCCCACTACACCCAGGTCCTTAAACTATAGAAGCAAATAATATCTGTATGCTTACCTCAAAGGCCTGTGATGAGATGATACACCTGAAAACCATAAAGTGGAACTCAAACACTTGATACTATTCCTATGAAAAAATAAATGCTTACCTGAAGAATTAAAAGCATGTAACTATTACCTTTTCACTTTCATTGGCTAAGAAGTCAGTTATCAGCATCACAATCAGCCCATATTCACACTGTGATCAGTATAAAAAGCTCATAAGCTGTTTACTACATTATTATTATTTATAATCCACATTAAAAATTTGTTAAGTGAATGCCCTTTTAAATGAAACTAAAACTCTTGGCTCCTTACTCAAAGTACAATAAACATATGACCTACAAACATTTTACAAACAGAGCCTTAAAATTAAGTGAACGCTGCATATTTTTGTAATATAAAATACATTAATAAACACCCAGAAGCTAAACCCTCAACAGTATTTTAACACCTGCTAGGGAGATGTGACTTTCTGAAAAACACTGAACTCAAAGAATTTGTAAAGTTCAACAAGAATTTTTAGTTACTCAGAATCTACCTGTTGTGACCTAGGACCCTCACGGTTTCCTTCTCAAAAAGCACTAGTTTTTGTTTCTCATTCACCATAAATTAAAAGTCATCTCAAAAATTAGTTAGCTTCTTTTCTTTTAGTTAAGAAAGATATAGCACATAATGTTTTCTATCTTACTCTTTTGCCTCCATTATTGAGAATGACATTCACCAAACAAATTAACAAGGAAAATCCAAAATGCATTAAAAATAAATGTAAGTTCCTAAATGAAACAAGTAAGACAAAATTAGATGATTAGCCAAGTGTGTAAAGAAAACAGTCACTGTACTCTGAAATATCAAACTGAGCCATATGAAATGACAACTTCTGGTCATCAAAAATGATCAAATTTTCTCAATTTCATATGAATGAACAAAACAAGATAAAGTCAAAACAGCAATAAAGCTGTGGAATTTACCAACTGTTACCTAGCTACATGCTACTGAACTTGAGCTGCTGTGTTTTTAGAAACAAAAAGCATCCTGATGCCAATATTTTGGGCAACTTGAACATGTGCTCATGAAAGAAAAGTTAAGCTAAATTAAATGTTTTTTAGTTAACTATTCCCAATTTTTTGAGCCAGGAAAGCAGGAAGGGAAATACTGGATAATAAAATATCTCATATTTACAACCTGTGCACTTGATCTCAAAACATCAAGTCTGGCATCCTATCAGCTCTGTTCTTCTGAACACTTTCCAACAGTAAACCATGATCTCCATCAAAAAGGATCAGTCAGGGCTTCTAGGTAACTTTACAAAAAAAATCACCAAAATCATACAGCTAATGGTGGTATGCTGGTTAAATAGGAAAAATGGAAACATTTTACAAACATAAGCATTTTATACACAGTGTCACGTCCCATTACAACTTTATAGGTTGGTATTGCCCCCACTTAACAGAGAAATCAGGGCTCAAAAAGTAGCTTATCCAAAAGGGCATCACTAGTGAATATAAGAACTTAAATGCAAAACTCGTTCATCAGATGTCAAGGTCCTTTTTTTTTTTTTTGAGGTATAAGTGATATATAATATTGTTTGTTTCAGGTGTACAATATAATGATCCAGTATTTGTATGTACAGCTGACTCCTGAACAGCACAGGGTAGGGTGCCGACCACCCTTGTACTAAAAAATCCTTGTAAAACTTAAGTTGGCCTTCTGCATACCCGGATTCACAAACTCAGTTGGAAAATACATTTGACCATTGAACAACCTGGGTTTCTGTTTAAGTGGACCTGCGCAGTTCAAACCCGCATTGTTCAAGGGTCAGCTGTATCGTGAAAATGATAATCACACAAGTCTAGTTAACACCAGTCGCCACACATAGTTACCAAAAAAAAAAAAATTTACTCTTGTTATGAGGACTTTACATCTACTCTTAGCAACTTTCAAATATGCACTACAGTATTAACTATAGTAACCATTGCATCCCTAGGGCTTAATTATTTTATAACTGAAGGTTGTACCTTCTGATCCCCTTCACCCATTTCTCCCACTCTCTACCTACCACCTCTGGCAACCATTTATATAATTTAAAACTCATGACTAGTCTAGTACCCACCTGGCACTATACACAGTTATTACCATATCACTGACTATATTCCCTATGCTGTACTTGACATCCCCGTAACTATTTTGTAACTCCCAATTTGTACCTCTTAATCCCTTCACCTTTTCCACCCATTCCCCCAACCCCCTCCCATCAGGCAACCATCGAAATGTTCTCTGTACCTATGAGTTTGCTTCTGCTTTGTTTGTTCATTTATGTTGTTCTTTAGATTTTACTTATAAGTGAAATCATAAGATATTTGTCTTTCTCTGACTCATTTCACTTAACATGATATACTCTTTAGATCCATCCGTGTTGTCACAAATGGCAAGATTTCATTGTTTTATGGCAGAGTAATATTCTACTGTATATATGTACCACATCTTCTTTATCTAACCATCTATCAATGGACACTTAGGTTGCTTCCATATCTTGGCTATTGCAAATAACACTGCAATGAACATAGGGGAGCATAGATCTTCCTGAATTACTGTTTTGGATTTCTTTGGATAAGTAGCAAGAAGTAGAATGGCTGGATCAAGGTAGTTCTATTTTTATTTTTTTGAGAAACCTCCCTACTGTTTTCCATAGCAGCTGCACTATTTTACATTCCCACCAACAATGCATGAGGGTTCCCTTTTCTCCACTTCCTCACCAACACTTGTTTGTTGATTTATTGATGATAGCCACCCTGACAGGTGTGAGGTGGTAACGCATGGTTTTTATTTGCATTTCCCTGATGATTAGTGATATTGAGCATCTTTTTACCTACCTGTTGACCATCAATGTCTTCTTGGAAAAATGTCTATTATGATCCTCTGCCCATTTTTTATGCAGATAGTTTGTTGACCATCAATGTCTTCTTGGAAAAATGTCTATTGTGATCCTCTGCCCATTTTTTATGCAGATAATTTGTTTTTCTGCTAGTAAATTATAACAGTTCCTTATATATTTTGGATATTAACCCCTAATCAGACATATGGTTTGTAAATATCTTCTCCCACTCAATAGGCTGCCTTTTCCCCTGTTGATGGATTCTTTGCTGTGCAGAAGCTTTCAATTTAATGTCCCACTTGTTTATTTTTACTTTTGTTGCCTTTGCTTTGGATTCAGATCCAAAAACTCATTAAGACTGATGTCAAGAAGCTTACTGCCTACTTTTTCTTCTAGGAGTTTTATGGTTTCAGGTCTTACATTCAAGTCTTTAATCCATCTTGAGTTAATTTTTGTGTATGGTGTTAACACAGTTGTCTAGTGTCATTCTTTTGCATGTGGCTGTCCAGTTTTCGCAACACTACTTATTAAAGAGACTGTCCTTTCCCCATTGTGTAACCTTGGCTCCTTTGCTATAAATTGGCCATATATGTGTGGGTTTATTTCTGGGCTCTCTATTCTGTTTCATTGATCTTTGTCTCTGTTTTTATGCCAATACCATGCTGTTTTAATTACTATAGCTTTGTAATATAGTTCTAGTTCATTCTCAGAATTGCTTTGGCTATTCGGGGTCTTTTGTGGTTCCATACAAATTTCATTAATTTTTTTGTTCTATATCTGTGGAAAATGCCATTGTAATTTTTAATAAGGATTGCACTGAATCTATAGATTGCTTTGGGTAGAATATTAATTCTTCCAAGCCAATTCAAAACCAGCTCTCTCAGATGCCCAAGTCTTACAATGTTTCTCCAATGAAGATCCCCTACTAGTGTCACCGTTTGAGTACCCTCTGTCTGCTACATGCTCTGAGTATTATTTTTCATGTTTTCAGCAGCTCGTCAAGATTATTATCCTCAAAAGGTACAAACTTCCAGTTATAAGATAAATAAATACGAGATATGTCATGTACAACATGGTGACTATAGCTAACTCTGCTGTATGATATACACAGGAAAGTTGTTAAGAGAGTAAATCCTAGCAGTTCACATCACACGTAGAAAAATTCTTTTCCTATTTTTTTTCGTCTTCCTTTTATTTTTATTTTATCTATATGAGGAGATGGATGTTAGCTGAACCTAATGTGGTAATCATTTCACAATACATGTACATCAAACCATCATGTACATCTTAAAGTTATACAGTGATAGATGTCAATTATTTCTCAATAAAGCTGGAAATAAAAAAAATTATCCTCCTTTTACAGGTGAGGGAAATGGGGATAAAGGATTTCAGTAGATTTTGCTCAAAAGCTTAAGCTTGTATGTTTTCAGCATTTGAGCTCAAGATTTTCTATTAACTCCTAAATTTATACTCCCTCTACTATAACACTCTGTCATACCAAGTACTCAGCACTAACGGATATGGTCACTGATATGTAATTAAAGTAGCAATGCATAGTTATTATATATTTGTGAAAACTTGTAAGCATTCTACTTAGGCTGAAAAACTATGTTATTCCAAGAGACTTAGAAATGATTCCACCAAAAATATCCAGAGACACTGTCTTGTCATATAACTATCCCAGGCAATCGGGACTAGGACTCAAGATTTCCTCAGTTCTACACTGCCAACCATTGTAAAAATAAGCAAGTATTTGAAAATTATTTAGCAGAAACCAGTAAGCCTAATACATGGCTTATATTAGTATACAGAACATGTCAATGAATTCTTAGATATAAACAGCAAGCATACAAAACAATCTGAACTCATCCAAAGCTAAATGATGCTTGGTTTTTTTTGTTTTGTTTTTTTTTAGCTGAGCCATCCTGCCACCTGTTGGCAGCTCAGCGACTGCTCAGCTCGGGCTGACTCGAACCGCTGTTGCTCAGAGCTCAAACTCTTGAGCGAGCTCTTAACCAACTGAGCCACTCAGCCAGCCTGCTAAATGATGCTTGTAATAGATTTAACAAATAATTCTGTTCGCCCACTTTGGGTTTAAGAGGACACCTTGACGTTGTTTCAGATAGCCTTTTTCTTTAAATTAAAAAAACAAGAGCTATTTAATGAAGTTTAAATCAATGTGTAACTTTGAAGTACTACACACAGCTTTCTGGATATATTAGCAGAAAGAAGAAAATGCTGAAATAAAACTATCCCAACAGATTAAGCTGACTTTAAACTTTAAAGAAAACAGTAACTTAAAACCACAAGTGATATAAACGTTGCCTTGCTTTTCATGATTTTCAGATCACAGAAATCAAAATATAGTATTGGGTTGTCGGAAAAGTCATGACACATTTTTGCAATGAAAAACATAGAAAAAATATGTCATGACTTTTCCAACAACCCAACAGATATTGTCTACTGTCTGTCTATTCACATCTCCTATCCTCTCCCCTGTATCACAGAGGCTAGAAAGCTAAAGTCTACATTTCTCAGGCTTCTTGCTATGGGAATTCTGAATTTGACTTTTCTTCTTGTCTTATCTATATGCCTTTTATTTGTTTTTCTTACTTTATCACACTGACTAGGACGACAATTTTAAATAGGTGAGTGACAATCCTTGCCTTGCTCCTAATGTGAGGCAAAAGCATTTAGTCTTTCACCAATAATTACAATATTAGCTATAATATTTTCATAAATACCTCTTAGTAAGCTGAGGAAGCTCCCTTCTATTACCACTGTCTTGAATTTTTATCATGAATGATAATGAATATTGTTAAAAGTTTTTTTCTACATCTATGGAGATGTACATGTGGGTTATAAAAACTCCATTGCTTAGTTTGCTGATACTGTGAACTATATTGATTGATTTTCAAGTGATGAACCAATCCTGCATTTCTGGAATGAATAGTACTTTGGCATGATGTATTATCTTTTTTATATAAACTCTATTCAATTTGCTAATATTTTGTTGAGAAATATCTTGTTTTTACTTATATCAGAGTAATACTGGCCTCATAAAATAAATCAGTGTGCTCCTCCTCTTATTTTCTGAAGAGTTTGTATGTAGTCGGTATTATTTCTTTCCTAATAGGTTGGTAGAATTCACCAGTGAGTCCATCAGGGCACAGCACTTACTTTTGGGGAGGATTTTTAACTACAAATTCAACTTCTTTAATAAAGAGCTACATAGGTTATCCATTTCTTCTTGAGTAAACTTTGGTAGCTGTGTCTTTGATGAAATTTGTCCAAGTTACCAAATGTATTAAGCGTCTCATAATAGTCCCTTATCTGCCTTTTAGTATCTGTAGGATCTACACTAATGGTCTTTCTTTTCTGATATTAGCAATTTCGCTCTCTCTCTCCCTTCCCTCCTTTCCCTTTCCCTCTCTCTCTTTCCTAATTAGTGTGACTACAGGTTTGTCAATTTTATGGATCCCATCAAAGAACCAGCTTTTTGGTTTCACTGATTTTTTTTTTCTATTGTCTTTCTGTTTTTTATTTAATTGATTTCTACTCTTTATTAGTTCCACTTTTCTTGGGTTTAATTTGCTCTTTGTCTTCTAATTTCTTAAGGTGAAAGTTTAAATTATTCTTTCAAAATTTCCGTTTTCTAATGGAAGCCTTTAACCCTGTAAACTTCCCCTTGAAGTACTAATTTAGGTGAATCCCATTAAGTTTTGATATATTGTATTTTAATTTTCATTCAATTAAAAATATTTTCTAATTTCCCTTGTGACTTCCTCTTTGATGCATGGGATTTTCAGAATGTAATATTTAGTTTCAAAATATTTGGAGATTTCCCAGATATCTGATACTGCTTTCTAGCTTAATTCCACTATGGTCAAAGAATAGAGACATATCCCTGAAAAATTACTTGCAAAGTTAAAGTATGGAGTAAAAATCAATTTTCTGATAGCAAATTAATATAATGATATGCCCAAAATCAAGGTGAGATAGGATTAGATATCAAGTCTTCCAACATCCTTTCCTCTAAAGGATATTTACAATAATATGCTTTTTCTCAGTACTCATCTCAAAACCAAAAAGGCTTTTGTTACTCTCCCTCTATCTTTCCAAAAAAGAAAGAAAGAAAGAAAGAAAGAAAGAAAGAAAGAAAGAAAGAAAGAAAGAAAGAAAGAGGACAATTCCACCTCTTCATACATCATCTCATTTGATTTTTGCAGCTCTATAAAACATGTAAGATAAATGATGGCATTTTGTACATGAGGAAAATGAAGCTCAAAGGAATAACTTGTCTTACTAGTCAGCTATGTCTCATTACTCTTGAATTATCCCTCAAAGATAGAGGAATATAGATAATTTAAATCCTTAAATAATTAAAACCCTCATATTAGCCACTGTTGGAATCACCACTTCAGTTCAGAGTAAGATATAGTAAAAATCAACCAGGCCTGAGTTTTATCACCTTGACTTCTCATACCCATTCATCATTAGCAAGGTTCAGATAATAAGGAACTGGTTAAAACCCAGGAAATACAACAAAGATGGGAAAAATATATAGGGAGGAAAATAAATTATACAGCCATACTTGTTCATACAAAAATTAATATGAAATGAATACACCAAATTATATTTGTTTCTCTTTCAAATTCTTACTCTTGATTAGGATCTAAAGCTCTAAAATATTATGCCTTAATAGTTATATGTTAAAATATATTAATATTTAATATTCTGAAATATTAAAATATTTTATCCTATTCTATTTCAAATTAAAGTTCTAAAGTATAACATTACAGAAATTAAGTGGCTTTAAGAATAAAAGACACGCACACACACAGATACACACACACACACACACACACACACACACACACACTTACCATGTAAGTGCTGACTTAAGGGTTCCCAAAATTTCCTTCAGGTAGCATCACCACTTTGGCTCAGATATCAGTAATAACAGCAATCGAAATTAAAACTAAAAAGAAAAAAAGAATTAAATACTAGCAAAATGCACTCAAGTCTTCCAGAAAGTCTTAAATTCAAAGTTCACATTTCAACAACTTCATCAAGGGAATTCTAATCCCAGTTCTTTTTAAATTAGTTTGAGCAATATAGTAAAAAGTATGTGAAATCCTGTATTAATTCCAACTCCCTACGCTGGAATGAGCTCTGAAATTAACTTCAAGGAATCATAGTAAATAATAGCTAAAGGGCAGAAAAACAAAAAGCCAAGTACATTATAGTTTTATTCAACTGGACTGCTCAATTCATACCCAACAACAACCACACACACATTTTCGGTTTTGTTACTGGCCACAATGAATCGACTACTGATCATTCTTCACATAAGAACTGTATCAGATATGAGCATTTGTATTACTTTTTCACACAAAAATACTTAAATTCAGCGAAAATTTTGGTGATCTCTTTATAAATATTTTAATAGTACATATGGGGATAAAATAGTAACAAAGATTTGACACCTGCCTAACTGACCCTATAAAGTGTTTCTAGGGTAACTGTTGTTACCAGCAAGCCTACAGAACAATCTGACATCGTGTAGCAGTGTGCAGGAGCTACCAGGTACTAACAAGTATGATATAGTTTCCAACCCAGAGCTATGGTTTCCTTAGGAAGAATACATTCAAGAAAAATTTAGTGAATAAGCATTCATTCAGTGGGCAAAACTTCACCAAGCGCCTTGTATTAGTCCCCCCCGCTTTAAGGACTGCAAACACAGCAATGAATAAGGAAACGCCTGCTCGAGAAAGAACTCCCAGTCTAGTGAAGGTGACTAATTATAATGTATTAG
This sequence comes from Hipposideros armiger, assembly GCF_001890085.2. Classification (NCBI taxonomy): domain Eukaryota; kingdom Metazoa; phylum Chordata; class Mammalia; order Chiroptera; family Hipposideridae; genus Hipposideros; species Hipposideros armiger. Next base: position 2,978,571 of record NW_017731510.1, on the reverse strand, counting down.
GTACAGGCTCAAAAGAAAAAGCATAGCACCCAGAAGTAGGGTGGGGCTTATCAAACAGCTTCGGGGAGGTCGATGGGGATGAAGAGGAGCGAGACTAGGTAAAGGCCAGGCAGGCGGAGGAAGGGAGAAGGGTGCCATTTCCATGGGGAAGAAAAGCAACTTTAAGTCTGCTAAAGAGAACTATCGGGGCACACAAGAATTATATGCAGGCCAGTAGATAATGAGAACCTACAGAGTCAAGACTGTCAGTATCTTTTTGAAAGTATGGGGAAAAAAATAGAAACATCATTCAATGATACTCTAATTTACACATGTCCTATGAGTTGGCTTATTTAAAATTAAAAGTAGCACGTAATTTTCTTCCCCATCCTTAGAAGCTGTACAGCATGCTCTTGATTACACAGAGTGAAAGAAAAAAAAGTGAGTTTTCCCTATGTAATCTGCACAAATGTTCACCTTATTTCCAAATACAGAGAATTGGCCATGGGTTTTAGATAATCCAGACCGAATCTGACTTCTATCAGATCATCTTATTTGCATGATGTTGAAAGTAACCAGCACTATATACACCTCAGAGATGGTTCTATCTAGCTGATTGTGCATAAGGTCCAGAAACGTGTCTGGTATAAGTATTTTTTGCATGACCATTTCTGTTTAGCCATCACCGGTTAACTCTTCCTTTAAGAAGCACGACTGTGAACTTTCCCATTTTGTGAAAGGCTGCGTACTATTATTTTGTTACTAGCTATCACTTGGTGAATGCTTTACTCAGGACTAAGCATAGTGCGAATGAATATGACACATATTGAACTTAATCTTCACAGGACAGATAATATCTCTACTTTCACATGAGAAAATGAAGGACCAGAAGGTGCCTTTCCCAGGATGACATAGCCTGGAAGGGGCAGGGGCAGGATTGGTCTGTCCGGCCACAGTCACTGTTTTTAATTACTGTGTTAGACCACCTCCTTTTGAACATGTGCACATGCACTTTGCTTTCCTACTGTGCTGCTAACATGTCTAACATAAGCTACAAACTTATGTTTATATAGTTTATAGTTACAACTGTAACCATAAAGATCTTGAAGAATGAACTAGGTTCTGTGAGAGTGTTGCCTAATTTTACAGGGGAAAGTTACCTTTCACGCCTCTGAAGTTACGGATTAAGGTTATTAAGTTGAAACCCAGCACCTCTACTAAGAGGTGTAATGTTAGCAAGCCCAGGGCAACACATTTATATGCAACACCAGGATTCAAATTCTGTTCGTGTCCCAGAGTTAAGCTCCGAGTGGTGCTAAAAATGCTCCTGTGGCTTCAGTCTAGGAGTAGAGTTGCCCTCTTATTTCCTGCCGCAGGGCTTGTGTCCATGATGCTCCCAGCTCCCTCATGAATGCCCTCCTTTCCTGGTTTCCATGCATCCAAATTGTCCTCACCTTCAAAATGCAACTACTTCAGCCTCCTTCACCCACCCATTCATTGCTCTATCTGCTCAATACACACGTATTTACTGTGGTAATGTGTCAGGCATTGTGTGTGGCCCTACACTGGGAAATCAAAGCCCAATCCTACACCCTCAGAGCCTCTTGGTCCACCAGAAGAAACAAGGGATTAGCATTCAGTGGTAAAAGGCACGTACACGGTATCGAGGGAGCAGGGAGGGCTTCAGCACTGCTGACACTGGGCCTTCGTTCAGATGACAGAAGAGGAAGGGAACAAACTTGAGATTGTTTGGTGATGGAGGGGATGGGAAGCTGAGATGTGTCAGAGGGTGGAGTCAAGGAACACTGAGGCAACACATCTGGCTGAATCCCTTGCCATGTTCCACAGATGGACGCCGTCCAGTATGGCAGCCTCCAGCCAGCCACACAGGGCACTTGAAATGTGGCTAGTGTGACTAAGGGACTGACTTGTTTTATTTCATTTTAATTAATGTTAATTTAAATAGCAACCTGTGGCTAGTAGCTACCCTATTGACAGTGCAGCTCTTAAGGTTTCAGGCTTGAGAAGATGAGTTTGAAGGGGTTATTACCAGTATCTGAGGAGATGAAGGGCATATAAACACTCAAATATTTATTGAAAAAAATGAATGAACAAGTCAATAAACAGAATAACTGGGTGATCTTTAAGGACTCTTCCCTTTAAAATCTCATCAAAGAGGTACCTATCCTTGCTCATTCAGGTTTTCAATAAGGCCCTCAACATGGCAGCACTAAAATGGACTCATGCTGTCTCCAGATCTCAATCCAATTCTTAAAATAGCACTACTAAATTAAAATTCCTTATGCTATTCAGTGTAAAAAAAAAAGAAAGAAAAGAAAGTACAATAAAAACTATCATGAAACCATAGCAAGTCGTAATTTAGGGACTAATCACAAACCAATGATAAATCAAGCCAGGATAAGTAACTGTGTAGATATGTCTTTTCTTAAAGAGAGAAGGGAAGGGCGGGGAGGGGAAGGGAGCAGACAGCTTTATGATGAGTTCAAATACACTACAGACCATTCACCTCCTGTGCAGTTTAGTTTCCATTCAGTTTACATTCCTCTGTACTCTGGTGAGAAAAATGACTGAATTTATCTTATGAAATACCTTCTTTTGTTCTACAGAGCATTTTAAAATGTCAATGATAATAAAGTTTTCCTTGGTAATATGCCCTTTAATCTTAGTTATCCACAACATCCAAAGTCAATATGAAACAAAAAAGTGTGATACGAAAACACTTAGCCTGAGAACCAGTTGTCTAAATGACTTGTTGTTAATCTGCCAATATTATCCTAATCTGATTGTATTAGGATTTGTTTACTATTTTGGTCCTTGGCATCGCTCTTAAGCTCCCAGATTTCAGTTTTCCAGAAATGAGAAGTTGGCACTCACACACATTCCAGGTGTCTGTTTCCCTGTCTTTTCCAGTGCTACCTTCTTAACCAGACTAAACTTCTAAGCTCCTCTCAATCCATGAGATCGTGGCACTAATGTTCTTAGCTATTCACATATAAAGCTCTATTTGCAACATCGTTAGACACTTTAGAACATGCAGCCTCTATCAGCTTCAGAGAACATCTCAGGACGTCTAACATGAACGTTTTTAGCAAGAAGTGAACGTCTAACACCACAATAAAACAGCAACCTTTGTGCTTCCCTCCTTGGCCTCTCAGGTAGTTATCTGAGCTTCGATTCCCATTGCCAGAACAGTCCCACATATTTTAAATCAGAGCCACTATGAACACACTTAGCTGGCCCCACAATTCAATTTACCCTATAAGTGGATTCTTACGTAGGTGAGGGGGAAAACAATATGAAGTAATAAGACGAGGTCTTGGCTCCTAGAAAGCTTTAGCTGGTGGGGAAGAGTAAATAAACACAAGAAATCTAAAGGCAGCAGCAGAGGGGTACTGATATAAGTAAAACAAAATTATGTCAGGATCCGACAGTCACTGAACGCCATGGCTGACACTCTCAGCCGGGTTCACTTTCAGTTAGTTACTGAGAAAACCACACTAACTGTTCTGGGGGAATACCGGTGAAGAAAAAGTCTCTGAGTTTTGAGTAATTTGATAAAACAATATGTTCTTCCCCTTCACTCAGTGAACAATAACTGCTCAGTAAACTATGGAGAACGCATGGTTGATTCTTTTTTTTTTTTAGCTGAGCCATCCTGCCAACAGCTCAGCAGCAGCTCAGCTTGGGCCAGGAATCGAACCACTAGTTGCTCAGAACTAGCACTCTTGAGAGAGTTCTTAACCAACTGAGCCACTCGGCAGGCCCCATGATGGATTATTGATATATAATATGACTTTGCGGCAATCCATGGATGGCCAATACCCCTGGGTGAACAGTCCCTGGCCAGAGAATCTGACAGCCCAGATACAACCACTCATCGATCCATCCAAAATACATACTGTCTTCCTACTATGCATAAGAGATATGACCATGAATCAGACAAAGGTGAAGCTACTCAAAGGAAGTCACCACACTCCAAGTTAGAAAATGCTCAGTGGCAACCAAGACACACACAACATGCCATGCGAGAAGAGCAGACCAGCTCTGGTGTAATAAACAAGAAAGACTTAAAATTTGCATGTGGAACAAGGGGACACCAAGAGGATCATTACTGTCCTTTAGATGCACAGAGTATGCAAAGTTAATGCTATATCACCCCATAAGTATTAGGACATCACGAAGTTTTCAGACCCAGAACTTGCTCACAAATTGGAGTGTGTGTATCTGCCCGCCTGTCTCCAGAGAACTCCCAGGTCCCCATGCCTGAAGCACAGCCCTAACAAGAGTAGGAAGGGGCTTCGAGACCCGCCCCATCTACCACATCCCTGTATGCTCTGCTGGAACACTGCTCAGGAGAGGTAATTCATGAGTTCACACCCCCACTGGTTGAGAAACACTGTCTGAAATGCGGCTTTCTTTGAATTCAGGTAAAGCTAACATCTTCATGACTTGAAACCAATGCACTCTGTTCTACCCACTGAAATCAGTCTATCAAGCCCTCCAACTCCACAAGCTTCCAGGTGTGTGACGGTGGGGCGAACGTTCCGGTTCCCCAGCCTCTCCCAGCTGGCCTCCAGGTTGTCCTTTACGAGGCCCAGGGCTCGGAACCGCACACATCAGACATGGCCGGGTGAGGCTTCACACTCTTCCCGTAAACGCAGCCAGTCTGCCTGTCCCCCTGGTTTGGTCTTCCGGCCCGACACTGCCGCCACACTGGAGGCACTCCTGCTTAGAAAGCCGCCTCTGCCCGACTGCAGGGCAGCCAAGGCCAGTTCCTGGGGACAGTAGCCCAGGCTTTCCCTCCGGGCGCCAGTGGCCACTGCAGGGTGGATTCCACCACTTCTCACACTGCACTCACACCCGGACTGCCCCCCACACCTGCATTTCCCAGCACCTGCCATTCCCAGCTGGCTAGGCCTCCAGGTCCTTCTGACTAGTGAGTGGGTCAAGGGTTACTCTGGCTGCACAGCACTGCTCAGCTGCCTGGCAGGGTCCGCGTCCCTCTTCTGTGCCCACCAACAAGAGGGCCAAAACAAAATGCCATGGTGCTGGGAGCTGTAGAGCCAGACTCCAGGTCAAATTGCCCTTTCCACTGACACACTCCAAGACTCCATGCGGGTCATTCCAGAATAAATCTCCGTAAGCTATGATAGTTAACTGAGCTAGTCCATGGGTAGGAGCTGGCCTCGACTGCTGCTATGATGACCTACTCCTCCACCACCAGCATTCCAACCTGTCCCCACCACGACACCCATCAGGGTGGGACAGTGTCACCCGCGTCTTTAGATCCCCAGGGCATCGCACAGAAAGGGGTTCACAGTGAATGCTCCATCAACGCTGGGTCCACAACAAAACAGAGTGAACAGATAACGAGCACACAAAAACCTAAAGCCAAGGTGACTGAAGAAATTCAGATTTAGTTCTGGTCTTAAATTTGCCCAGTTATTCATTCACAACAAAGTTCTGAACTGCTAAGAGATCAAAGAATTTAGAGGTTGAAAATGTTCAGAAATTCGTAGCAAATAGGATCGATTTCCAAAGGAAAAATGGCTTATATAGTTATATGATGTTTCTGCTATATGTAACTGTTAAGTTTGTTTGTTTGTTTTTAATGTTTTTAATGTTCATGGTAGAGAGGTCTGGCTCTGGGCAGCCCCCTACTAATCCTATTACTTTTGACCCCTAACTTCTCGCTTCACTATGAAATATATTTTTCATTTTCCTTTTTAATTCCTAGTACCTGGCTCAATGCCAAACACAAAAACTGTCAAATAATTTTCTTGTCTGGCTAGGATTGAAAATTGAAAAAAAACCACACTGCATCTTCCTGACCTACTTCAACTGTAAAAGTTCGGCCTGCCTTGTGTCCAGTGACTTAGTGTTGGCCCTGTGGTCACCGCTTTAAGAGCTGGGCTCCACCCAGGCAAAGAGCAGGAGATTTGGGTCAACAAAACACTCATTTCAATTCAACCAAACAGTTAATAAGCTTTTGTGAAATGGCCATGAAAGAATAAACTAATAATAACTTGCTCAAGATAAAATGAAGCTTCCAGCTTGCAGAAAGATTGCTGACTAGGAGCAAGTTTTTCAAAAGCAGTTTAGCAGCATCACGGAACAAGCTACGTTACATACAAATGTGGAAGCCGCTGGCATCATCAGGCAGGTTCTTAAGCAATACTCAGAGAGGCAGCCTGAAGATGGGGAAAAGCAAGGAGCAGGGCTGACACAGGGACAGAGGGACGGAGGTGCTGATGGGGGTGAAATGACCCACAGGAAGGGCTGGGGGACAGGAAAACAAGGGGAGGCCCAGAGGTCCTCGAAAGAATATGTTCCAGATTCTGCAGAGTATACAGATGCAACAAGCTGACCCGGTAAGAAATTCCAGAATTTTCTTAACTTCCCTTTTTCAGAACCGGGACACTGTGTCCCCGGCAAATGTTCTGGCACTTTTCCTGTTGTTTGTGACCCCACAGAGATGACAAACCAATGCTTCCAGGGAGGCCCCTGAAGATAACAGTTAAACCTTGAAACAGAGCCAACTCAAGTAGAAAGCTTTTCTTGTCCAAACGATGTTATATTTTTCTCTGCTTTAATTACTGACTCCCGTAACTAGAATTCATCACTGATTCAAAGAGATGCTAAAAATAGTCTGAATAGAGAATGAAAAAACATCATGTAATTTTGCTACTAAATGGACTCCTATTTTTTTCACAGCTCAGTAACTTACTCTTCAAATATATTTCCTTTTTATAACCAAAAATGGAAAACTTCAGATACATATCAAACATTAATTTTCAATACTAATTAGGTATTTATAAGTGAAATCTCAGACATACAACATACTTAAAAAGTCTCTTGACTCTTTCCCTTTAACATCTAATCATGACCTTCATTAAACACCTTTGATTGCAAGAGTACGAGTCTATTTACATATGATGAATTAATTAAAACAAAGCTGTTACCCAACAGGCTCTCCACTGCAAATGGCAAATTATTAATAACAACTTACATTTGAATCCATGCCATTTACAAAAAGGGCTTTCACATAAATCATCTCATTTAATCTCCACAACAGCCCTGACACAAACAAGAAAGGGAAGAATTTATCTTACAAATTAGGAAACAGGCTCAAAGAGTGAAACAGCAAGTAAAGGTGGCAGGGACACACACTTATGTCCTCTCACCTTAAGTCCCACTTTGTGTTCCATCTCAGCTCCTTCCGTTACTGACTCTGTCTTTTGCAGCACGTTTTCTGGACCTCCCCAGCCCAGTTAGATCCCTCTTCTCTCCCAGCTCCAGCAGAACGCATGGTGCATGTCACCCCTGCAACCGCCAACACATCTCCTTTCCACTGCGGCTTATCTTTGGATGGACATGCTCTGTCCTCTCAACCCAATTAGAAGGCCCTTGAGGGTAAAAATGTCATTTTATATTTCTTAATGTTTACAATAATACCATGTACATAACAGGCAAACACTAAATTACTGTTTATGATGCCACTTATCAAGGGATCATCGAGTAGACAAATGTCTCTCTTCCTAACTTCAGCATCCCAACTATGACATTACTCTTAGCTTTGGCCCCACCTTCCCAGCTGCAACTAGGTTAGGAACTCTGGTAGTTGTTCCCAGGCCATTTTAAGTAAATATAAAAGCTGTTTTTTTGGGGGTTTTTTTATTGTTAGTTTCAGGTGTACAGAACAATGCAATAGTTATCCTTTTCACCCTTCGCACAGAAACAACCCCCTTCTTAACAATGCATCTTTAACTGGTTTGAGTCTGCTATTCTCCAAGTCCACTGTCCATGGTTTCTGACTGAGCATTGGTCCCTGAGAATCTGATCCACTGTTATCTGAGATTTTACTTCCTTGATATCCCTGTCTTACTTCTGATATTCACCTGGATTTTGTTCATGCCAGGACTCACGCCTGTAACTAACTTCCAGGCACACCTCGGTTCTCTTGACCCTGCCTTTTTACCATTCTCACATGACCCCCAGTCTATAACCCCTTCCACGGGTCCCATCCAGGACCCTTCCCAGGGACATGCTGAGCCTCCTATGACTAGCCGCATGAGGGATGCTGTCTTTTTCTTCATCTTTAGCTTAAACTTGGTCTGCATTTCCAAAGCTATTTCAAGAGAAAGACAAATGTAACACAGGTACCAGCTGCAGTTATTCGTATTTCTCTGTGACCCTGTATCCTTCCTCTTCAGACCCACGCTAAACAGTACGACAAGCCAGGTTAAAATCCCACACACTCAGCAATCAACACCCTGTGGGACAGCAAACAGATCAGAACCAAATCAGGGTTACCACTTGGTTTCATTACACACACTGCATCCGAAGTTTGGACAAAATAATTATTACATAAATAAACAAAAATACTTAGGAATCTGCATGTTACCAGATGGAAATGGCAGATGTAAATGCTGCATTGCAGAGGTTTCTTTTTTTCATTGCCATGACAATTTTTACATATTCCAGAATCAAAATACATTTCAAAGCTAGCTATGTAATACTAAGCCTGACATAAAGATTTCATGTGCAATCTAACAAGTCACTCAGTTACTTTTTTTTCCTGGGTAAAGTATAACAGCAACCACTATAACAAATGGGTCCATAAACCTCACTCACAAGGGACCCCGTGTGTTCACACAAGGCTGACAAACAGAGCAGTAACATTTTACGACACGTCTACATTCAATTCTCCTGAGCCTTCCTTCGGTCAGACCCTAAGGGACACTCACTATATCTGAAGTAATCAGGGAGGGCTGGCTCACCACTGCACTACAAGGCCACAGCTTACGGATGACAGAAGACAAAACCAAGGGGAAAAATGTCACCACCCAGAAATGAATGTAAAATTTCAGTCACCTAGAAAGTAACTTATTACCGCTAAAATGTTTCTAACATTAAATTCCATCTCCTAGAGGTTAAGTAATAATCATTTATTAGTGTCATCCACTATGATCTTGTAGGAAGCATTTTCTGGGGGCAGAGGCTGCATGGGACAGGGCAAAGAATAGGTGTGGGCATCAGAGATCTGAGTTCCACACCTGGGTCTGCCCTCCAAAGCTGTGGACTCTGCACAAGTTATTACTGTCTGGGCCTCAATCTCCCCACCTGTAAACAGGCCGCAGACCTCCCCTTAAGTATAAAGAGAAGGGGAGGATGAACGATTATGGGTGAAGAACCCAGCCAGCTGGCAGGGGCTTAGTAACGGTAGCCGCTAACCCTCTACTACCACAAGCTAAGCACACAGCTGCCCTCAAACAAGGAGGTGAGAAGCACACTCACCACCATCAGGCGGTGTCACTTGGGCTACTGTAGCCAAGGGGAAGTCCTGCTACATCACATTTGTGTATACAGAGGAGGTACGTCGTCTTCTCATTCTCGAGTTATGGTCGTAGCACTCAGCTGTCTCCAAATGACAAAGTGGATGCTGGGGCAAGTGGCCAACATCCTGGATGGGTCTGACTCTGCTTTTCTCTGATTTCTACAGGTAAAGAGAATGATGGCCAATTTACCACCAAACAGGCAGAAATGTGGATATTCCAAACAGCAGGTAAAAACTTAACTAATGAAAGCTCCTTTTACTTTTGCAGTTTTCTGTTGAATTCTGCATTAAATGCCAGCTAGACCTGTCAACCCAGAAGGCATGAAGGTATCAAAGGTCCAGATTCTGCCCCTGTTCTCTCCTTCACCCACCATAATCCCCAGCAGTCAATGGCATTCAGCTCTCTAAGTGGAGAAGTGCCCATCCTCCCAAAGGCCAACCTCACCTCTCTAGAACCTTTCAGCACAGAGGTCATGAGGAAATAACTGAATGACTCCGCATACAAAGTAAACTGAGGAAATTAAAGTGGCACCTGCCTACACACAGGGATAGTCTAGACTTGAAATAAAAATGCACTCTAGCAAGTTTTAGATCCAATTGTATCTTCTCCCTCACAACTACTGAGGACATTTAATAAAATAAATACTATACAATTCAGATGCCAAAGATGTATAATTGTATCGATCTGGATGTACTGCAAATACATAGAGATTAAATACTATTTTTATCAATCTCAATGCTTAAAAGTAATGACCCTTTAAATCTTTTTAACAAAAAGTGGTCAGCAATTTTAAAATTCTCCTTGAAAGCAAGTGAATAAATTACTGCACCTAAAAATACTGAAAAGGCTTTATAATTAAACTACCAAAATCGTGTCATTTCAACAGATCATGGTCCTCTCTACCTCATAACACATAAATTTAAGCATTGTCAGCCTTAAAAGAACCATATACTGATGGTCTCTACCCTGGCGTCAAGAATGACATCCCCCCACCAGACACTCCTGTAACAATTAAGAAAAGGAAGGAGACAGAAGTGAGAAGGTGGGGAGAGGACCTGGGGAAGGGAAAGCACCGTAAGATCCCCCTGAACTGTGGGCCGTTTCTTCTGGGAGATAATAAGTGATGGAAGTAAGAATAGGGCTGGTGCTCTTGTTCTCTAGCTGATGACTGGCACACAAGGTGATTAAAGCCATGAAAAGAGGAGCCAAAAACATCTGGCCTCCAAAACTAACGACCCAACACAAGAAAAAGCATCCGAACTCCTGTGAACATGGTGAGATTTCTTATTTAAAACACCGCTTTAGTTGGGATTTGTAGCATGAATTCTCTGCTGGGCCGCAATCTACCCACACAGAGGGAATTTAAAAAAGAAGAATGTGAGAAGCATAGTAGCGAACACTTCCGGAGCCTGCAATGGCGAGCCTGGTGCTCTGCTTAAGTGCTTGATGTGCTTACGTCTCTCACTCAATCTTCGCCACAGCCCTGGGAGGGAGACGCTATTATTATCTCCATTTTATGTAAGAGGAAAGGAGAGAACAGAGAAATTAAGTGATGCGCCCAAGGTCCCACAGTACATAATGGAGTTGAGATTCAAACCTAGAAAACCCCATCTTCCTTCATTTGAAGTTAAATAATAATCTCTGTTAAAGACAACTCCGGAAATGGAAAGCTCTCAGGGATCCACTCCACTCACCTTCCTGGGCACTCCACCATGACAGGAAAATTCCAGAATCTCTCTCCACAGTAACCTAGCTGAGCCATTCAAGCCCTGGGAAATCTATTGCGTACTTCTGCATGGAGTACATCACTTATTCTTCCGAGGAGGTTGGAGGTGGAAATTATAACCCCCAATGAACAAATGAGTACTTTTCAAGGAGCCGGTAGCTGAGTATTACCACAAGCTTACAAGTGGTAAAAGCAAGGTTTAAAGTCCTCCTTTAGAGTAGAGAGTGCTTTTGGAAATATTTTATCTCCTTTGTCTAAATGAATCAACTCCTGTAAGATGAATGTGATTTCCATTCTATAACATTACACAGACGTTTTGCCCTAGGACTTATCAAAGAAGCACCCTTCCAGAAGGATCCCTACATGGGGGCCCTTCAGAGGCCCAGGGAAACAGCTACTCTATCAGGGTTAATAAAAGAGTTGCCTGAACAAAGGCAATGATATCTCTGAGAGTGTAAAAGGGGGAGTTGCTCCCAAAATACCCGACTGGCAATGGTCTACAAAGTACAGGGCACCAGTGCGGGGGAGGGAAGGGGATGGAGACACAATGACTGAATGGGGGGAGAGAAAAGAAATTCAGTTTTACTCATAGTTAATGTATGTAACACATCATGTCTTCATATGGCCCATAGGTCAGCAGCCACATATCACACAAGGTATCAAACTATCCTGTAAGCAAACAGAGTTCTAGTTCCGAAAGTTGTCAGCAGGTTATGACGTCCTACAGGGCTGCTACAGGGCTGCAGCCGACAGGGCCCAGGCAAGTGGAATTACAAATTTAACCAGTTTTAACAAAACTAATCCTCACTAAGTGGAGGTGGAGTTAAAAAAAGAAAAGGAAAGATTCCTAGAACAACAACAAAAGGATCAAAGACAATACTGATAATACAAGAAGACGCTAACAAGAAAACTGCAAGGTTGACACTTGTCCATGTATGACCACTTCCTGTCAGCTAGATGCTCTAATAGAATCATGATCTAAATAGATCTGCAAGAAATCAGTTTAACATTTTTTTTCAAAATCATCAAAACACTGAACTGAGGGCTGTCCGAGTGGCACGATGGTTAAGAACTGGCTTGGAATGCCAGAGGGTCCCGGTTCGGATCCCACATATGAGGGCGAGTGACACTGCCCTCCACAGCTAAGATGCTGAACAACAGCTCAACCTGGAGCTGGGCTGACGTGAGTCGCCGGCGACGGCATAGGCTGCAGCCCCTGTGGCAGTGGGTTGCCATGGGCTACCGTGTGTAGCCGGCAGCCAGCGTGAGCGGCCAGCAGCCACAGTGAGTGGCCGTCCAGAAGCCGGCGACTGATCTGCCTCGTCTGGGAAGAGTGCAATGATGGTGCCAACTTGGGCCAGTGAAGCAACGTCCTCCACAACTAGACTGAAGAACAAAACGACAGCAACTTGTCTGTTCCCCTTCCCCCAATTCCCCAGCACTGTTCCCATCCCCCCAATTCCCCAATAAAAATCTTTTAAAAAAAACCCCAAAAAACAAAAAAAACACTGAAATGAAATATTTATAGTCACTATCAACAATATCAGATAAAAATAAAATTAAAAAATTTTTAATCGATATTATAATGCATGTCTTAAATGTGAAAATACAGTTCAATAAGCTAGTATATATATGATTTGTAAAATATATGTACATTGTGGGTCTGTGCTCATTTTTAACATTACTTTTTATTAAATTTATTGGGGTAACATTGGTTAATAATGTGCTCATTTTTTTTATGATGAGGTACATAATCAAAAGGTTTTAAAGACCACTGCTTCAGAGAATGGGTTACTTACGTAAGGATGAGAAATTAACACAGATACCATCAATGCTTCAGTAACAAAATGTTAAACATATTTATAGGCAAGAAAAAGTTAATAAAGAAAATTTCCCTAACAATGACTATAAGCTGAATAAAGCTCTAAAACCACAGACTTCAACAAATAAACAAACAAAAAACAAGCCATAAGAAAACTCAGAACACAAAGAAACCTTCGTGAAGTAAATACCAAGTACTGACAAGGCCATCCTAGGAGAGGAGTGATCCACAGTTGTTTTCATCCCTGGCAGAGTAGCAGGAAGAAGAACCTGCCAGAGATAAGGGTAAGAAAATACCAACTGACCTGTTCAACTTTTAATGTCTACTTGTGAGCTAAAATGATGGGTTAGAATCTCAAGGAGCCCCAGAAGCACAGCAAGTTTGCACCTACCTGCAAACCTTCCCTACGGCTTTTACCAAGTACACACGGGCAGTGCACACGGAAAAAGAGACTTACTATCTCAGGCACCTGTGAACTTCCCTGGTGAAGAGCAGCAGACTAACACCACGAGGAAGGCAAGAGCACTAAGAGAAATCCCTCTAAAGAACAATACAGCAAAGAGAGGTCCCCTGAGGAACAGAAAACCACAGACTGGAGAGAGCAAAGAGAATTCATCAGTGTCCAAAAAGAACCAGCAGCCAAGCTATAAAACAAACAGCATTCCCATTGCTCAGAAAGTTGGCAGCTTGGCTAAAGCATAAAGAGATCTCTGAGGTCTGGCTGGGGCTCATTCTGAAGCTCTGCTGAAAATAAAGTCCTGACCCCACTCTCAAAATATTTGAAGGTAATGATGAGCTGGGTCCACTGCTGCTACGAAGGCCAGACGGAGCTCAGTCTCCCACATGAGTCATGAGACAGGCAGGCCCTTTTCTGGGAGTAGATACTCCCCAGGCTTTCCTGTTTTTTATACACAATGTCCAGCAGGCAATAAAAAATTATGAGACATGAAGAACATAATTTATAAAAAAGAGAAAAATACAGCCAACAGAGATAGACCCATATATAACAGTGACATTGCAATCAGCAAACATAGCTATGATAAATGTACTAAAGGATTTTGTGGAAAAGATGAGCAGATGACCATGAACAGTGAAGAATTTCAGAATAAAATCGGAACTAAATAGCTAAATATATTTGCTTACATGCAAATAGAGTAACAATGATATATCATTTCATAGCCATTAGATTAGCAAAAGCTAAAAGTGAAAATACCTGCTGCTGAAGAGATTTGGGGAGAAAGGTACTCTCATGCATGTGGAAATTTTTTTAAATAAATAGAAAAAACTAGAAATAAAAATGATATCTTTAGAAATAAAGAACTCCTTCAATGCACTTAATGGCAAACTGGACACAGGAGAAGGTTCTGCAAATTTTATGAAAGAAAAGCAATTAAAAAAAATAACGAAACTTCCCCAGATCTGTGGAACAATATCAAACAGCTTGAATACATGTGTAATTGGAGTCCCAGAAGGTAAAGAGAGAGAGAATGGGACAGAAGAAATATCTGAAGAAATAATGTCTGATCCAAATGTGATGAAGGATTTCAACCCACGGATCCAGGAAGCTCACTCAACTCCAAGGAGAATAAATACAAAGAAAACCCCACCTAGGCACATCAAAGCCAAACTGCTGAAAACCGAAGATAAAGAGAAAATATTCAAAGTGAACAGAGGGGGGGAAAAACCCCATATTGGATATAGGCATCAACAGTAAGGACCACATTTAAGAAGGCTATATTTTATCAAAAATCATGAAGGTCAGAATACAATAGATTGACAAGTTTAGAATGCTAAGAAAGAAAAATCTGTCACACATAATTTTTTATCCAGCAAAAATACTTTCAAAAACAAAAGCATCAAAATTTACAACTCTTGAGCTGTGAAAGACTAAGAGGATGAAAAGCAAACTAATGGACTGGGAGAAAATACCTGGAAACCAACTATGCAACAAAGGCCTCCTATCTAGAATATATGGGTGCCAATCATTACCATTCAATAGACAGCATCATTAGCCACAGAGAAAAGCAAATTAAAACCACACTGAGGTATCACTACACACCTAACAGAACATTTAAAATAAAAAATAGCGATTAGTACCAAATTCTGTTGAGGATACAGAGAAACTGGATCACGCATACACTGGCTGGTGGGAATGTAAAATGGCACGGCTACGCCAGAAAATGGTTTGGCAAGTTCCTACAAAACTAAATATGCACTTGCCCTTCAATCCCATAATTATACTCATGGTATGTGTCATCCCAGGGAAATGAAAACTTACATTCATACAAAAACCTATACACAAACATTCACAGCAGCTTTATTAATAATACGAAAATACTGGAAACAGCTCAACTGTTGTCTGGGCGGATAGCTGAACGAACTCTTGCACATCCATACAATGATGTACAACTCAGCAATAAAAAGCGATGAACTACTGATACAAACAACAACCTAAATGGACCTTATGGGCAGTTAGCCTAATGAGAAAGGTAAATTTAAAAGGTCACACACACACAACATGACCCCGTGTATATAATGTTCTCAAAATGACACAACTATAAAGCTGGAAAACAGGGTACAGGGACTAGGGGTTGCATGGATGAGATTACAAAGAAACAGCGCGAGGGAGATGTTGTACAATGAAGGAACAGGGCTGCATCTCAACTGCAGCAGTGGTTACACAAATCCACACAGGTGATAAAACTGGGCAGAAACACACACACACATGTGCACACACACACACACACATGCGCACATGTGTGCGCGTGCACACACACACACAAATGCAATCTAAAATACAGTGAACAGTGAATAGGTCTGTAGCCTGTTTAATAACAGCAATATACTAATGTCAGTTTCCTGGTTTTGCTATTGTACTACCAACGATATATATAAAATTTTGCTATTGTACTTCCCCACCACTGGGGAAACTAGGTGAAGGGTACCTGAGACTCTAATTTTTTGGTAATTTCCTTGAGACTATATTTAAAAATAAAAGGTTTGATTCCTTTTTAAAAGAAAGCAAAAGAAAGATATTTTTCAACAAATCATAGCTGAGCAGACCCATACTACTACAAAAAATGCTGAAGTTCTTCCGACTGAATGAAAATGGTACCAGACAGAAGCAGGCAGGAAGGAAGGAAGTCAAAAAGACAACAACTCAAAGTATGTTTCTACTGATACATTAATTCAACTAATATCTGTTAAGTATCTTTACTACAACAGTCTCTATGGTAAGTGCCATGGAATCACAGATGAACCTCTAAATAAATACCACCAACAAGTGGTACTGAAGACTCTGTCACAGAAGTACTTAAACAGACAAGAAAGCTGTCACTGGAAAACGGTCTGTAGAGAGTCTCCTTGGAGCTGAATTGCAGATGAATGTTAAGTGAACTGTGTGGGGCAGCTCTAGGCAGAGTCCAGCCGGAGCACAGCCACAGAGGTGCAGAGTTAAGACCATATGGAGCACCGAGGCGCCCGGCTGGCTGGAGAATACACAGGAGGGAAACCCCTAGGAAATGATGAAGGGCAGACTCCAGGGAGCGCAGGCAGAGCAGAGTCTGTCCGTGACTGAGAAAATCTGAAGGAATTTAATTTAATGAGGAAAGAAACAGAAGACAGGCATTTGAGAGAGATAACTTTGGCAGTGATGGTGATACATTAGAGAAAAGTGATAAAGGAGGTTGGTTAGGGCAATAATAGTCCAGGAAAGAAGTGGTAATAAGCTGACACTGAGGCAGAAGCAAAGAGCATAGAAATAACAGGGCATACATAAACTGGTTCAGGACAAAGAGGAAAAGGGAAGAACTGAGGATCACTCCTCCATTTCCAGCTTGGGTGCTGAAAAGATTTTACCTTCACTTATCTCAAAAGGGAGCAGAGCAGGAGGGAGTGTATTATTATGAAAAGATAATAATTCCCTTCTTGGGAATGGTGAACTTGAGGTGCAGGGTAACCTCCAGATATCTAGTAAATACAAAGTGAAAGCCTGGAGTGAGAGGCCACAAACCGAAGGGGCTGGCCGGCTGTCACTGAAGGAAAGGCACAGAGCAGCAACAGATGGCACTGGCACAGGGAGTGAACATAAAATGAGGGGAAATCAGCATTACAGATCAAATTCTAGGAGAAAGGGCCTCTTTTCAAATGTCAGTAGAGTATAAATCATTATACTTTTGCTGTTGATACATGTTAAGAGACTTAAATTATTTCAACTAATAATACTTTATGTATCATCCCAAAGGAGTAAACAAAATGTGGGCAAACATTTATACATAAAGATGTTCCCTTAGGTGTTATTTATAATAATAAAACACAGCAGAAACTAAATACGCCAAACAAAAGAATTTATTTAAAGCAAATTATGCCCGATGTATAAAATGAACATTTATATACCATTTTAAAAGACTTTTATATTATGTGATAAAAGTCTTATGACATTAAATGGAAAAGCACACAAAACAGTATCTACAGTATTTATTTATATGACTATTTATTGAATACCTAGTGTATACTATCACCTAGGGACTAGGAATAGAATGCAGTAAAAGACCATTTCTTGTCTTTGTGGAGTTTGGATTCTACTGGACAGTGAACCAAAAAGGGTCAATAAATAAATCTGCAAGAGAATCTCATATGAAATCAATACTAAGAAGACAAACATAACAGGTGCTATAACAAGAGAATATTATCAATTATGTAAAAGTGTCTGAAATTGACTTAAAAGAAATGAACTGCAAGATTAACAGTAAAAAATTATGTAAAATAAAAATTAAAAACAAAGCAAACTGCAGGTGGTTTAGTAAATGGTCTAGAAAAATAAAGGTGTAATTATAAATAGAAAGTTCTTGTGTTCTTTAGAGTTTATCTTTCAGCATATTCAGGCAACAAAACTTTGACAACCTTTCATCTTTTTCACCCTCAACCCCAAAACTCAGGAAGGAGAGGGAAGCAACCTGTGTAAGGATGCCCATGCTTCTTCTGAGCTGCTTTGGACCTAAATGAACTCCTCTGTAACACCAAGAGTAGAAAATTTCACAAGATACATGATCCTTCCATATATAAGCTAAGGTGGTATTGTTTACATTTCCATTTTCATTAAAGTACAACTTTCTGCCCCTTTACTCTCTCTCTCTCTCTCTCTCTCTCTCTCTCTCTCTC